>NW_007728523.1:170592-186439 GCF_000696425.1 Galeopterus variegatus | reverse complement strand
GTGCAGCCATGCTTTCCAACCTATGGCTGCAAGGATCTGTTTGCCAGTTACCTAGCTCATAGACCTGTGTGAGAAGGGTCTAGTGACCCAGCCTGTTTTGTGCGGGGTCTGGGGACCCAGTGTGGCATGTGAAGGGTTTGTGACCCAGTCTGTTAATGGGCTTGAGGGGTCTGTGGGCTCCAGATCCAGCCCTAGCTTGGCAATTGGCCCAGTCAGTATGGGATTACCTGCAGGTAAAAGAGCCTGACAACTGGCATAGTCAAATAGCTAGACAATTGGCGTCATGAACAGGATTAAGAGCACTACAACTGGCAATGTCGACAGGATTCCAGACATTAGCAGTAGCACAACAATTGGTGTGGTCAGCAGGATTCTAGACATTAGCTGTAGCGCCACATCTACCAAAAAAAGAGAACAAGAAAAGGTAATCTTTTTTTTTTTTTGGCAGCTAGCCAGTGTGGGGATCTGAACCCTTGACCTTGGTGTTACAACACCATGTTCTAGCCAACTGAACTAACCAACCAGCCCCAGCAATCATTTTAAACACTGTTCTCTAGACTTATTCTTAAGAGCAGCTTCTGTTGGTTTATGCCAAAATTCTATGTAACACTTCAGAGGTAAAAGAAGTTGGTAATATGAAAAGATACAATCCTCAAATAACACTGGCCCATTTCTGTTGGCCCTATCTCCCCTTTATTGTTCAGGCTTGATGGACATTCAGTTAAAGCCAAAGGAGCAGATTGATCTGGATTAAAAAATAATTGCCTCAAATTTCTGCTTCATTTCAGCTAAAGAGATTTGATGTGAGAGACCCTTTGCCTAAGACAGCATGATATTCTTCAACATTAAACATCAAGCTAATAATCAGTCTTCGAATGTACAGACCCTCCCTCAACAGTTTTAAATTTTTGTTTTATCAGCACTATTCATTGGGCTTAATTAAAAGGTCAATTCCAATATGTTTTCTTACATTATTGGTGAACAACTAAACAAAAAAAGGTATTATTATGATACATTTAAATGAACTTGTAACACTATAGGCCATATTTGTTGATTGGGGAAAAACACACACACACAAGTAAATGTTCTGTATAAAAGCTCACTAAAAAATCTTATTTTTCTTCCCCTTATTTTGCTTTCTGTAGAGGCAAGATAAAGACAGTCAGTTTCCTGTTACCCATGGACACGTCTTCATATTCCAAAAATTCAAGCTCTCTGAAATACGCATCAAATCAGACCACAAACCAGCTAAGTATCATAGCAGAATAGGATGTGTGAGGTGAAACCTAGTGAGAAAACCTAAGAGAAAGTCAATTCCCAAGAAATAAGAGCACCAAGGTCTAGCCGGGTCAGTGTCCTCTCCTATGATGAAGTCTGGCAAGATGTCCAATAACACACACAATATACTCTGTGTCAGGTCCATGGACTTGTTCAGCCAAGAAATGGAAGTGATTACTTTTTGTTGTTGCTGAACACTAACGACTAATGCGTTTGCAGCCTAAGAGAAAGTCAATTCCCAAGAAATAAGAGCACCAAGGTCTAGCCGGGTCAGTGTCCTCCCCTATGATGAAGTCTGGCAAGATGTCCAATAACACACACAATATACTCCGTGTCAGGTCCATGGACTTGTTCAGCCAAGAAATGGAAGTGATTACTTTTTGTTGTTGCTGAACACTAACGACTAATGCGTTTGCAATGGCTATTGTAGTCTATGCAGCATGTGAGCAATTAAAAGTGATTACATTCTAAGTGTTCAATCTCTGCATTATCCCATCAGGAAATGCTGCTGTTCATGTTATAAGTGTCACTTTCCAGATGAAGCTGTAGCAAGCCTAGAAAAAAGTTCTGTTTTGATTAACAGCAAAAAAGCAATAGTGACTAACGATCCTTACAGTTCATGTGTGTTGATGTTTCACTGATATGAGCTCATTTGGTCGTTAATAGCCTGTGTCACACAGCAAACTCTCACAGCGTTCATTATGAACTCAGCAACTATGGGCTGGCTGAAGGCAAAGTCACTAAAGCTGACTGGAAGATGGGGGGCGGGGAAGGTTCAGATGTCACCATTCAGGGATTGGAAATTCTCAGAACTCCCTCAATTCCTGAACTTCTAGTCAACAGAATATCTCCTCTTCCTGTTTATAGCAATTGTGTTTCTAATACCAATACCCTTTTTAATCAAAGATTCTGCATTAAAATCTCCAGAGTGTTAAAAATGCAGATTCCTGGGCCCCCCACCCCCCCAGACTTACTGGATTGACTGGGAAGGTTGGGGAAGGCAGAGAGAAGAACAGAAATTCTCACTGTAAACAAGCCCTCCAGGGTGAATTCTGCTGTACAGCTGTGCTTGTGATCCCCTGCTGCAAATACTAAGAAACACAGGTCCAGGGCTCTCCAAATCCAGTGCCACATCAAAGTGGAAGCAGTGAAGCCAAAGAGGGCCCAAACCATTTTCAAGAAAGGATATAGCTACAGACAGACTCCTAGAAAGGAGACAGATGAAGCAACCAATACCCCTAAGTAAAAGTCACATCATAGGATCAAATGTTCCTTTTGTTTATGATAGTCACTTAAGATTAACGATATTCTCAACATTATAACAGATACGTATCAGGACAAGGCTACCACGAGAGGGGAAAGATACAGCTGAGATGTAAAAACACATTCATCTGGGAATAAAGACACACACTGACTTGGTAATTAAGCTATTAACCTATGAGATAGCTGATGGTTTTAGTTTATGCAAAATCATATTCTCTGCATATTTGTAAAATGAAGAATTTCACCTTAGCATCAGTTAAAAAGAAGCATTGCCAGAACAGTAATTTTTTTTTAAAAAAAAGCAATACATGACAACCATCCAAGTTATAATGTCATAACTGGCAAAGTTATAATGACAAATTATTCCCAGAGCCAAGCTCAGGGACTAGTATGTAAATGGCATCTCATCTACGTTCAATGAATGAACTGAATTAACAGTTACAGAAGTCTAACAGTGCTCATTGAAAAATACTGCACCATCAAATTTTAAACTGAAATTAAATAATTTCATATTATAATTAAAGAAACAAAGCTCCGTCTCTGTTCCCTGGCTTGCCATAGTGTATGTATGACAGTAAGTCCTCTGAGCATATATTTAAATATAGTTAATTAGAAAGAACATGAAACATATCTCAGTACTGCTCTGATCAACCAATTATATTTGTCATCTTCTATGCCCAAAACTTCCATTGGTATGTATGAAACCATAAGTCAGGAACTCAAATGCCCAGCAGGGACAAGAAAGTAACAGAAATCAGTGGGGACTCTGGAGAACAGACATATGTCTGCCCCATCTAAAGGGGACCACCATTACTCACCTTTGTGATGCTATATGGGAGAGCAGACACAGCATTGCCATATGGCCTAATTCTCAAGAGACATTAATATCTGAGTTTTTATGCAAAATCTCCTGATTCATAAATAGTGGCAACATGTTCAATTTTTTAAACACTGGAAACCAAATAAATATATCTATGGGCCAGATCTAGCCCCTAGGATACCAGATTTCAATCTCTGATTTAAACGCAATTTCCAAAACCTAGAGATCCAAAACAAGACAGTGGATCTGGAAAGCTACACTTTGAATATTGGAAAAGGGAGAACGAAGTTTGAGGTTGGAAAAAGAAGATAAGAGGATGGTACAGGAAATGAAGTCTAGTTGGATACAATAGCTAAAGTTCTGTATCTTCACAAAAATGTAGCCGAACCCAGAACTAGGACATGTTGGCTCACAGAACAGAAACAACATGAGAAAGCATGTGCATATTTTGTTTTAAAACTTCTTCCATTATGTATTTTTGTCTATTTTAGGTTTTCCATTTGTTCAGAACTCTTGGAAGAAAAATATATAAACAAAAATAATCACTCTGGCTCATTTTTCTTTACTTTGTTGGGGAAAGAAGATTCTAAAATCATAGAATCATAAAATTTTCCAGCAAAATTCTATTTCCAGGCCACAATTTCATAGACGAAGTATAGCTCACAGGTCACTCCACTACCCTGAAGTGACACGGTTAGTTCGTAGCAAAGCCAAAAGCAGAACCGGTATCTCCTGATTCCTCCCACAAAAGTTTGGTGCTGCCCCCTAAATATGTGACGTTATGTCCCATTTTATTTAAGTCTAAATAAAATTTAAATATTTATAGTTTCAGGCATTCTCAACAAGTGAAGATGATCCCAGCGTTCTCAATGTCCACGGTATTTAAATATCAAATGAGATCATGTATGCAGATATGTTGCATAAAGTACTAAACAAATGCAAGACACTGTTATTTTGTTCCCTTTGAAACATGGACTCCCAACATATACCTAACTTAAGTCAAGGTGTTAAACTGATAAAATTTAGATGTGAAATTTCTAGCTGTTGGTTTTTCTAGCTTTTGATTTTCTCTTGGTTAAATTGAGGACTCATCAGCAAATAGATACATCTATTATCAAAGTACACCAACAGCTGCCAGAGCTGTTTGCTTTCATAAATATGGCCTCCTGCAAATTTCCTTTAACAAATAAAAATATTGAGACAAAGGAGGCTAAACAATGTGTTCAGGACCAAATGGAAAGCTCTGGCATTTTTTCTAGCACCCCAATTCTGTCTTTTCCCATTGCCTTGAGCTTCTTCTAAGCTTCCCCAAGCTGTGAATCTTGAGTAAACTTAACCAGAGAGATAGCTGTGTGCAGGAACAACATGAAACATTATGGAGTTCACTTTATTCCTTGATCCAAATTTATCCTCTTGAAAACAAATCTTAGAAACCTCTAAGAATCCTGGAAGGCTCTAGCATTGAGCTTGATAGTTTTTGCCACCAAAATAAAAGACAAAATACAGTAGCACCTGCTGATTATAGAGAACATTATCCATAGACCTTAAAGGAAGATAAAACAGTCTGGGAACGAAAAAACATGTTATTGTAGTCAACAAACAATGTTCAGTCATGTTCCTTTCTCAAGAGACTGTGTCCTGCCACTTGCTGCAATACTCAATCTTTAACTCAATGCAGATAGATGTTCATTCATTCAAGCTGTGTTTGAGAAAGCATGTAGTCAGAGAATACTTTTTCTCATGCAGGAATAAATAAAAGAACTGTTGCAGCTTTAATTCCTCTGTGGTTTCTGCTTTTATCAGTAGTGCTGTAAGACAGTAAAAATATTTCACAACAATAGTAATCTGCTCAAAATTAGTTTTCCAAAAGGTGAGAGAAGAAAGACTGAGCTCACTTAAAACTTCATACATAATATTTAATAGTTTGGCATTATTAAAACTACCTTGAAAAAATTGAACTTGAAGCCTGCTCACCGTGAATTCAGAGAAAGATTAAACTTGTTCCTGTCCCGGTCTTCCTGCAAGATAATTCTCTGTGAAAATCAGATTTCCAGTCAGGAAATACCTCATTTTTCCTTTTCCTTTCACCAGAGTTTCTCCTTTTTCAGTCACTTTGCAATTCTTAATCTTGAAATGTCTAAATCTGAGTGATGGAGTTTGGATGTGTTGTCCCCTATAAAACTCATGTGGAAATTTGATCCCCAATGTGGCAGTGCTGGAAACTGATTGAGTCATGGGGCGGATCCCTCATGAATAGATTAATGCTCTCCCTGGGGGAGGGGGGATTAATGAGGGACTTCTCACTCTATTAGTTCCCACGAGAGCTCATTGCTTAAAAAGACCCTGGCACCTCCCCTCTCTCTCTCTTGCTTCCTCTTGCCATGTGATCTGCTTGTACCTACCAGCTCCCTGCCACTTTCCGCAGTGAGTAGAAGCAGCCTGAGGCCCGTGCCAGATGCAGCTGTCCCAGAATCGTAAGCCAAATAAACCTCTCTTCTTTATAAATTACCCAGTCTCAGGTAATTCTGTTATAGTGACACAAAGCGGACTAAAACACTGAGGATCAATTAAAAGTCTATTCCTAACAATGACAACTTTATTCTGTCACCTGCTCAATACCATTTTGTGAAAACCATACACATACACATCTTTGTAAAGAGAGTTTCAAGAAATACAGTAGTCCTCTTCTTTCAGGAACACAATCATCAACCGCGATTTTACTCATTCATGAAAATTGTCCCCAAATCTACTGAGAATTGGTTCCCAAGCCCACACTCTTGATTGAGGATTTTCAACTAATGCAGTCTCTTCAGACCAGGACTCCACCTCTGATGGAAAGATGGAGGAACAAGGGAGACTTTCTAAGTAGGAGAAAGCTTCACTCTCAAAAACACCCAGAAGATTCTTGATTTGGGGAATACCATTTTGTTCCACAAACCTAGTTCTTCCATATAAAAAGAGCATCTGGTGTTGAAGAGCAGGAGAGTGAATGGATAACCTAGAAACAAACAATTCTCTGGCTCATACCATTTAACACAGTAGAAAAAGTAATTCACTAGATGGCCTATAGTCACATGCAACAGTTAAAAGGACATCCAAGAAGTAAGCCAATTACTCCCTTCCTAATTATTTTACATATTTTGTGGATGGTTTTGTATTGTCCACCTAAACTGTGGTCTTTTGCATCTCTTTACATGACCTTTCTTAATATCCTGTCTGGATAGATCATGTGAAAACCTGCCACCACATCTTCCGACACAGAATCTTCTTCCTCTCTTAAAACAGGAACCACACACCGCTCCCCCACCCCGCCCCTGCATCAAACCTGCCCTGTCTTAAACGAGCTCATTCAGGTGTTCCTCCCAAATGCTCGTTCCTTTCCTTCCCTACGTGCTTTACATTTATAGGGCTTTATTGAAGATTAGACCCAGTCCCAGGAATTTAGCATTTAAAGAACCTCTTCAAGAAACTACTCCAAGAAAAGCCAGCTCTCTGAAAACTGGACCTCCAAGATCAAAAAGGTCCTCAGCCTTCCCAACCT
Organism: Galeopterus variegatus; assembly: GCF_000696425.1. NCBI lineage: Eukaryota > Metazoa > Chordata > Mammalia > Dermoptera > Cynocephalidae > Galeopterus > Galeopterus variegatus. Next base: position 179,537 of record NW_007728523.1, on the reverse strand, counting down.
CCTCTCCTCAATTCCTGAAACTTTATGTAAAGCAACAGTTCTCAATCCTGGCTGCAGAATAAACTGGGAATAACTTAAAAATCCCATTGCCCAGTCTGCACCCAAGACAAGTTATGTCAGCATCCCTGGGGGCGAATCTTGGCATCGGTATTCTTTAAAGTGTCCCTCCACCCACTCGTGATGCCAGCATACGTGCACGTTGAGTCACCCCTGTAAGGGTAAAAGGTGGCTAAGACTAGCCCTGCATGTCGTCAGTCTTAAAGCAGAAAGTGCACAGGCCTTGAAGTCACACAGCCCTGGGATCTAACTTGAGCATCCCTCTATATTCTTAGGCAAGATTCTTGGGCCTCCTTAAGCCTCAGTTCTCTTATCTGTAAAGCAGAGATATACTGACATTCTCTGGCTTGTAAAGATTTAATGAAAGAGATTATGTAAAGGACCTACAACAATACCTAGTTACCAGTAAGCAACTCAAAAAATAATAACAGGAACAGTAGTAGAGTAACATTATGTGCAAGGCATAGTTTTTGTTTTCAAGGAAAACTAAAGTGAAGGATCATTTTGACTCAGAGCAAATCAGGGTGTAACTAACTAAATAAGTTAATAAATGGTATAAGTCAATGCAATCTTTTTTAGAGAAAAAAAAAATTACTCCAAGAAAGTATAAGGTACAGACAAATAAGTCATTTTGGTCATTTTGGAAGGAAGTCTGCATTCAGAGCTCTCAAAGGAAGATTACAAGGCTTTAAAGTAATGGGAGTTTCCATAGCTACTCACTGATAAGTTCTTAGACTAAATTAAATTTTGTTTGGAATCTTACGACTCTCTATGCAAGACGCTTCATTAACTGTAGCTCCAAATATTCCATAAATACACACTTTCTCAAAAAACATTCCAGTTAGGGTAGACTTCTCTCATCGTTATCAGACATGACAAGAACTTTCAGAGAGTCAGAGGTCACTTCCTGTTCAACATCATATCTCAACATCTACCCAGCTCTCCAATGCTGCCTTTAATTATACTGACTTGAAGGTCAGGACAAAAAAAATGGAGAATGTAAAGGACAAAATATATCCCACTGTTATGATAAGAATTATTTATTCCTAAAAATAAAGACATCAATTCCCTCTTCCTGACTGAATAATGACGTGTGAGATGTGATGCTTGGAACCAAGCAGCGATCTTGTCACCGTGAGGAAACTGGACTGAAAACAAAAGCAAAACCCACACTTAGGATGCCAAAAGAAAGTGTGTAAAGATCCTGGGACCTTGAATATTTCATCAAGCAGCTAAATTTACTAAACCCTGAAAGAATCCTACCTCCTATCACCACTCAGATGTTCTCTGGGAAATCTTTATTAGTTTCCTATTGTTGCTGTAACAAATCACCACAAACTTACTGGCTTGAAACTATACAAATTTATTATCTACTGTTCTAGAGGCCAGATGTGCTAAAATCAAGGTGTCATCAGGGCTGTGTTGCTTTTGGAGACTGAGAATCAGTTTCTCTGCCTTCCAGCTTCTAGAGGCTGCTGCACTCCTTGGCTCATGGCCCCTTCCTCTATCTTCAGGCCAGCAGCACAGCTCCTTCAACTCTCTCTCTCTTGCTCTCTCTCTCGCTCTCTCTCTCTCTCTCTCACCTGCTTCCATCATCACACCCCTTCTCTGACTCTACTGCCTCCCTTTCTCACTTGTACAGAACCTGTGATTACATCAGGCCCACCAGTGTAATCCAGGTTACTCTTCCTTTCTCAAGATCTGTAACTTAATCATATCTGTAAAGTTATTTTGCCCTGTAAGACAACAGAGTCACAAGTTTTGGGGATTGGGACACATGCCCTTTTGGGTAGAGGAGGGGGTCATCATTCAGCCTCCCACAGACATCAAGACAGGGCAGGCTTCTTCTGACTATATTATAACAGACAGCAAAAGGGCTGACATTGCCCTGAAGCAAAACTATAAATGTATATTGCTGCCTCTTCCGTATGAATGAAAAATAGTTTCCGATCTTCTTTTTCACTTGGTTGCAAAGGAATGCATTTGTCAAATCCATGGCCATACGTCATATACTCATGGTCATATTAATTTCTTCTAGCAAAGATATCTCATCTTGCTTTCTGTCATCTACAGCCATCCTGCAGGATCTGCTGACTTTCTGTGGGACCTACAGTAGTGAACAAAATGGAGATATGATGGACACCACCAACTCTGTATCTTTATATCCTTTAGGGTGGCACTAATCTCTCCTGGCCCCTTGTGATACAATTATTTTTTGTTTGTTTTGTTTTTACTATGAGGCTTCCACCTGAATGTCCTTGCCCTGGATAGATCTTACTCAGGCCAAGGACCCAACGTGAGTGTACAGTTGAAAGGAAGAAGAGAAGGATACATGGATGATATCAGCCTTCTCCCTGAAAAGAGGCAAAAAATAAATAGAACCTCTGTAAGAACTGCCTGTTTACAGAATATACAGAAACCTCTCACACGAAAAGAAAGAACTATTTCTTAACACTAGAAGGGACAGTTCATGTCTAAAAAGTATAACATAAATAATTTTTAGAAGAAAAAAAGAAGTTTAAAGTTTATCATAAGAAAGAAAATCATAGCATTTATTTTTATAAATTATTATAAATAATATAAATTATTGCATTTACCAAATGCAAGCATGATAAGAAAAAAGGAAAAATACATATAGGTCTAGGAGTATAGGAAGATCAAAAATGACCTGACTTTTTCCTTAACAGTCCCATGGATAGGTACTCCCTATCCATGGGTTCTGCATCCATGAATTCAACCAACTGCAGATCAAAAATATTTTAAAAATAAAAAATATATAAATTTTTAAAAATACAAGTAATTATATAACATTTATAATGCATTAAATATTATAAGTAATCTCAAGATGATTTAAAGTGTGCAAGAGGATGTGCATAGGTTAGATGCAAATATTATGCCATTTTACATTAGGGACTTGAGCACCAGCAGATTGTGGTATCCACAGAAGTCCTGGAACCAATCCCTTGTGGATACTAAGGGCTGACTGTACTTTTATTTACCATACTTTGCATGTGTTCTCTGTTATTATCCAGATATGTAAAGCCCTTGGGTTTTTATTGTCGAAGGTATAAGAATTATCTTGAATCTCTCCTGTTTATAAGTCATACTTTGCATGTGTTCTCTGTTATTATCCAGATATGTAAAGCCCTTGGGTTTTTATTGTCTAAGGTATAAGAATTATCTTGAATCTCTCCTGTTTATAAGTGGTAGCACGCCGTTTTCTATTTCCTAAAAATACAATGAACATTGTCTTAGAAAAGGAATAGAATGAGAATAGAGATAAACTCAGAGATTTTCAACTCTATCTGCCCTTTAGAATCATGTGAGGAGCTTTAAAAAATATATATTCCTGGAAGCTATCGTCAAGCTGAGGTGGACCCTCAGAAAACAAGGGAGTACCTAGAGGTACCCAAGTGAATTACCTGAGTCCCACACGTTTCCTCCCTGCCCCCACTGTGTCACAGCAGCCCCTCATCCCCTACAGACCAAGGTCAATTACTCGGCTGCTCATCCCTAAACACTGCGAGCTCAAAGTGCCCAGGCAATAGCAAAGGCTTGGCATTCCATGAAAGTGTCACTGTGTCCCCTGGAAAGAAAGCACCCACTTTGGGGATTAGGACCTCTACCCCTACACAACCCAGCGGTGCAGAAATGGGAAGTACTCCAATCATGCAGCTACCCGGCTGTCACAACTCACCCCCTGTGCCACAAGGGGACAGTTCTCAGAAGACCCATGTTCAAGGAGCTGCTCCTCCACAGTCCACATGAGCTTCTCTTCCTGAAGGGAAACAGACAGGAGAGGTTGGTGGGATGAACTACAGCCCCATATCTGCTGTAGTTGATTGGTCCCAGGCCACACTGCTCACCACCTGCCTCCTCCAGGAGCCATTCTAAATCCCCTCACTCTCAGATAGCACCTCTACTGTTCTTGGTGGCTTCCACAGTGGTGTGACCCAGACCCTCATTCCTGAAGGATATAAGGCCTTGGCAATCAGACTGCGCTCAGGCCAGGATTACTGTGCTTTCTTATTTATGGTCATGGGCCAGCGAGGAACAAGCAGCACACAACCACAACTGCCATGATCCCCTTGGTCACAGCTTCTGGAAGCCACTGTGTCTCCACTGATGTCTTTCAGCACCTACCATCTGTGCCATTGTTGGGCGCTTGTTTACTGCCTGGTGGCAAGAATCATTTTTATATTATCACTTTAAATCTTCTATCCCAACTAGCACAGTGTCTTGCACATAGCAGATGTTGAGTGAATGGTGTTTGGTTGGTGAGTTCACCATATGTGATGCAGGGATATTTTACAATCTATGAATCTTCCAAGTGACTTACTGACTGATGATATTTATAATAAAACAACATGTGTATTTTTGCTTCTAGCATAAACAGAAACCATTTGGCTACTTTTAAATTACATATCACCTTCCTGAGAACATTCAAACCCCAGTGAGTTGTAAGAGAGTGTAAGGGGATATGCAAGTGTGTGAACATGTGAGAGTGAATTTGAATATGACAAAATATTAGAGAAATGACTGAAAATCAGGAGGGGGAGACCTCAAGGTCATTGGCCCCTGGTCAAGGTCAGATAATCTAAGATTTCACAATTCCTTCTTCTCGTACCCGTTACAGTGCATTGTGTTACTCATTCCCATGTCTTCCTCCCAAAGCCATCAAGGATGGCGGCTGGCTGGTCATTTTTCTCTTCCTAAAATCTTACCCAGGGTATTTACATACTACATACTCAACAAATGAGTGAATTCATGGTTGAAATAGTTGTGCAGATGCAGAGAAATCACTTGATTTGGAATAAGAAATCATTGCCGGAACTCTAGGGGAGGCAGAGTTTTCTAATGGATATAGACTGAAGCTGGTCTGACCAATCCTGTCACCTAATGGCAGGTGTGAGAAAAGTGCCCTGATTTCTCTGAGGCTCAATTTCCTCCTCTGTTAAATAAATCCTGAAAGGGGAAAAAAGAGAGCTATTTGAGAAATAAAATAGGTATATAAAGAACAAAGGGCACTGCCCAGATCAAAGGTGATTTTCCACAAATGTTAGTTGTCATTATCCTTTAGGCAATTTGCATGTTTTTAAGCCTAAGACCGTGATTAGAAATGCATGAAAGGTTTACTTGGAACACACACTATCAAAAACATGGAAAAGCCAAATCTCTTCTCTGCATACTCTTAACATACACAGGGCTTTAGGTGGGAGTAATTACTGTTCTTAAAGGTCTTTTAAGGCTGTTGTGCCTGATCGCCTTGTAAATGCTGTTAAGAATATCCTAAAAGAAAGCAGGGCCAAGTCCTCTACAGGCTTGGATTTTCTTGCTTTGAGAAAATTTCAAAAGGAGAACAACCTCAAACATGTATGTTCTCATTTTAAATATTCAAAGAGTTTTTCTGTGCAATGTTATTCTTTTTCGTCATCAACACAGCTTTATTCATAAAAAATCATGATTTGCAGATTCAATCTAAAAGGCAAAATTTTTAACTGCAGGTACTACCCCCCAGGAAAATGTTTAGAGAGAGAAGCTATTCTATCAAAACAGGGTATTTGGACTCTACCCCAGTTGTAAACGCGGAGCCTTTAATGGTGTAGTTACCACCAAAAAAGGGCAACCTCCTTCCCCTCCAGTCATCTGCATCAAAAGGCCTTCCCATTAGAATGTTTCCAAGGAAACTTGTGCCAATACTAGGAAAATTCTCCATTCCCCTTATCCCAGTAATTACAGGTCAAGGAATTTATCCTCAGGAGGTAATAAGAGTTATGCAAAAAAGTGTACAAAGATACTCATTGTGATGTTATTTTACAAGAGCTAAAAAATAGCTTTCATGTCCAAAAATTGAGAATTGTTTAATAAATGGGGGGAGGTATGATTTTATAGTTTGGGGAAAATATTTCATGAATATTTGGAAATAAACACATGATATATTAAACTTAAATGGTACAAAATACAGCATATAATTCAATTTTGTTATTTAAAAAAAAAAACAGAACTAGTGTTTGTGTGTATATACACACAAAAGATAAGACCAAAGCCCAAAATGCTCATGCAAAGCCCAAAGTGCTCATCTCTGAGTGGTAGAATTATGAGTAAATTATTTTTTTCTTCACCTTTTTCTGTATTTTTCTTTATTTATTTTTTATTTTAACATTTACTTGTATATATTTGTGGGGAACAGCGAGTTGTTTCTGTACATGCATATACTGCACCATGATTCACTCAAGTAGACAGCATAGTTTTGTACCCATTAGTCCACTACTTCTCCTTTCCCAAGCCCCCTCCCCTCCCAGCGTGGTAACCATTATTCTACTCCCTATTTTTTTTGTTTTTTTGTTTTTTTAGATTCCTCATATGAGTGAGATCATGTGGTATTTGTCTTTCTGTGCCTGGTTTAGTTCACGACATGCTGGTTTCCAGTTCCATTCATGTTGCAGCAAATGACAGGATTTCACTTTTTGTAATAGCTGAACAGTATTCTATTGTGATATATACTACAGGTTTTTGTCCATTCATCCATTGATGGGCATTTAGGTTGATTCCATCTCTTAGCTATTGTGAGTAGTGTTGCAATAAACATAGGAGTGCAGGTGTCTTTTTGATATATTGATTTCATTTCCTTTGGGTATATATCCAGTAGTGGTATAGCTGGATCATAAAGTAGATCTATTTTTAGTTTTTTGAGGAACCTCCACATTGTCTTCCACAATGGCTGTATCAATTTACATTCCCACCAACAATGGTGGAGAGTTTTCTTTTCTCTGCATCCTCAGCAGCATTTGTTATTTTTTGTCTTGTTGATAATAGCCATTCTAACTGGAATGAGATGATATCTCATTGTGGTTTTAATTTGCATTTCCCTGATGTTGAGAATTTTTTCACCAGCTTATCGGCCATTTGTATATCTTCTTTTAAGAAATGTCTTTTCAGGTCCTTTGCCCATTTTCAACTGGATTATCTGAGATTTTTGGTTTTTTGTTGTTGTGTTTTGGGTATTTGTTTGTTGGTTTGTTTGTTTTGCTGTTGAGTTGTCTGAGTTCCTTATATATTCTGGAGGTTAGTCCCTTGTCGATACATAGTTTGCAAACACTTTCTCCCATTCTGTAGGTTGTCTCTTCACATTGTTGATTGTGTCCTTTGCTGTGCAGAAGCTTTTCAGTTTGATGTAGTCCCAGTTGTGTATTTTGCTCTATTTGCCTATACCTTTGTAGTCTTATCTAAAAAAGCCCTCTCTACTCCCATTTTGTGTAGTGTTTCTCCTATGTTTTCTTCTAGTAGTTTCAAACCTTAACTTTAGCTCTTTAGTCCATTTTGAGTTGATTTTTGTGTATGGTGAGAGGGGGTCTAGTCTCAATCTTCTGCAATGAGGATATCCAGTTTTGCCAACGCATTTATTGAAGAGGCTGTCCTTTCCCCAGGATATATATTCGGCACCTCTGTCAAAAATCAGTTGACTATAAGTGCATGGATTTATTTCTGGGCTCTCTATTTTATTCTGTTGATCTATTTGTCTGTTTTTATGTCAGTACCATGCTGTTTTGGCTACTGCAGCTTTATAGTATATTTTGAAGTCAGGAAGTGTAATGCCTCCAACTTCGTTCTTTTTGTTCATGATTGCTTTCACTATACATGGTCTTTTGTACCTCCATACAAATTATAATGCTTTTTTTTCTACTTTTTTGAAGACTGTCATTGCTATTTTGATAGGGATTGCACTGAATCTGTAGATAGCTTTGGGTAATATGGACATTTTGATCATGTTAATTCTTTCAACCCATGATCATGGGATATCTTTCCATTTATTTTTGTCCTCTTCAAAATCTTTCACCAATATTTTATAGTTTTTATTGTACAAATCTTTCACCCATGTTAATTCTTTCAACCCATGATCATGGGATATCTTTCCATTTATTTTTGTCCTCTTCAATATCTTTCACCAATATTTTATAGTTTTTATTGTACAAATCTTTCACTTACTTGGTTACATTTACTCCTAGGTATTTCTTTTTTGGGGGGGAGTAGCTACTGTGGATGGGGTTACTTGCTTAATTTCTTCTTCAACTATTTCATTATTGGTGTATAGGGACACTACTAATTTTGTGTGTGTTGATTTTGTATCCTGCCACTATACTGAATTCATTTATTAGTTCTAGTAATTTTTCAGTAGAATCTTTAGGGTTTTCTATGTATATAATCATAACATCTGTAAATAGAGATAGTCTGAATTCATCCTTTCTGATTTGGATGCCTTTCATTGCTTTTTCTTGCCTTATTGCACTGGCTAGAACTTCCAGAACTATGTTGAATAAGAGTGGGAAAAGTGGGCATCCTTGTCTTGTTCCAGATCTTAGAAGAAAGCCTCCAATCTTTGTCCAATTAGTATGATATTAGCTGTGTGTTTGTCATATATGGCCTTTATCATGTTGAGGTACATTCCTTCTACACCTAATTTGTTGAGTGTCTTTATCATGCAGCGGTGTTAGATTTTATCAAATGTTTTTCTGCATCCATTGAAATGATCATATGTTTTTTTCCCTTCATTCTGTTGATGTGATGTACCCCATCTGCATATGTTGAATCATCCTTGCATCCCTGGGATGAATCTCATTTGATCACAGTAAATGATCTTTTAAATACATTGTTTTATTATACTTGCTAGTACTTTACTGAGGATTTTCACATCTGTATCCACTAGGGACATTGTCTGTTATTTTCTTTTTTTGTTGTCTTTTTCCAGTTTTGGTATGAGGGTAATGCTGGCCTCATAGAATAAGTTTGGAAGTATTCCCTTCTCTTCAATTTTTTGGAAAAATTTGAGAGGAATTGGTATTAGTTCTTCTTTGAATGTTTGGTAGCATTTGGCAGTAAAGCCATCTAGT
>NW_007728523.1:149620-169802 GCF_000696425.1 Galeopterus variegatus | reverse complement strand
GGACATTGTCTGTTATTTTCTTTTTTTGTTGTCTTTTTCCAGTTTTGGTATGAGGGTAATGCTGGCCTCATAGAATAAGTTTGGAAGTATTCCCTTCTCTTCAATTTTTTGGAAAAATTTGAGAGGAATTGGTATTAGTTCTTCTTTGAATGTTTGGTAGCATTTGGCAGTAAAGCCATCTAGTCCTAGGCTTTTCTTTGTTGTGAGATTTTTTATTACTGCTTCACTTGTATTATTCATTATTGGCCTGTTTAGTTTTTCTACTTCTTCATGATTCAACCTTGGTAAGTTGTATATGTTCAGGAATTTATCCATTTCTTCTAGGTTTTCCTGTTTGTTAGCATATAGTTGTTTTTGGTAGTCTCTTAGGATCCTTTGTATTTCTGTGGTATTAGCTGTAATATCTCTTTTTTCAGTTCTGATTTAATTTGAGTCTTCTCTCTTTCTTTCTCTGTTAGTCTAGCTAACAGTTAAATTTTGTTTCTCTTTTCAAAAATCCAACTTTTTGTTTCATCGATTTTTTGTATTATGTTTTTAATCTCTAATTTATGCTCTGATTTTTTTGTTATTTCCCCACTTCTACTGCTTTTAGTTTGGTTTGTTCTTGTTTTTCTAGTTCCTTGAGTTGTAATGTTAGGTTAGTTGAAGGCTGTCTTCTTTTTTGATGTAGACATTATTGCTATAAGCTTTCCTCTTAGAACTGCTTTCACTGTATCCCATAGGTTCTGGTATGTTATGTTTCATTTTTATCTGTCTCCAGGAATTTTTTAGGTTCCTTTTTTATTTCTTCTTTGACCCATTATTTAGGAGAATGTTGTTAAATTTCCATGTATTTGTATGGTTTCTAGTGCCATTTTGTTGTTCATTTCCTGTTTTATTCCTTTGTGGTTTGACAAGATAGTTGGTACAATTTCAATTTTTTTAATTTGTTGAGACTTGTTTTGCAACCTAATATATGGTCTATTCTAGAGAATGTTCCATGTGCTGTTGAGAAGAATGTGCATTCTGCAGTTATAGGATGAAATGTTATATTAATGTTCATTAGATCAAGTCAGCCTATAATAGAGATTAATTCTGATGTTTCCTGGCTAATTTTCTGTCTGGATGATCTGTCCTTTGCTGAAAGTGGGGTGTTGAAGTCTCCAACTATCATTATTTTGAACTCTAACAGTAATTGCTTTAGGTCTAAACAGTAGGTCTAACAGTAATTGCTTTATATATCTGGGTGCTCCAGTTTGAGTGCATATATATTTAGAAGAGTTATATCCTCTTGTTGAACTGATCCCTTCATCCTTATATAATGACCTTCCTTATCTTTTTACTTTCCTTGGCTTGAAGTCTATTTTATCTGACATAAGTATAGCAACTCCTGCTGTTTTTTTGGTTCTATTTGAATAAAATATATTTTCCATCCCTTCACTTTCAGTTGATGTGTGTCTTTATAGGTGAAGTGAGTTTCTTGTAGGCAGCATATTGTTGGCTCTTGTTTTATAATCCATTGTGCCATTCTGTGTCTTTTAATTGGGGCATTTAATCCATTTACATTTAGGGTTATTATTGATATATAGGGACTTGTTACTACCAATTTGTTACTTTTTTCTCACTGTTTTGTAGATCCTTTTTTACAGTCTTATTGTTTTCCTTTGTGTTTGAGAGGTTTTCTCTAGCAGTATATTTTTATTTCTCACTATTTATTTTTAGTATGTCTATTATAAGCTTTTGTGTTATGGTTACCATGAGCTTACAGAAAACATGTTATAATTCTAACAAATTATTTTAAACTAATAATAACTTAACTTTGGTATCTAAGAAAAAAGAAAAAAGAAAAGCCAACTCTACACTTTCATGTCATTCTCCCTACTTTTTGACATTTAGTTGTTTCAAGTTACATCTTTTACTATTGCCTATTATATGGTTGTTACATATGTTAGTGTCTTGTTAGGTCTGTCCTTTGATCTTCATAATAAGAACATAAGTGGTTTATTCACCACCCTTACAACATTGGATTGTTCTGAGGTTTTCTGTTTAGTTACTTTACTAGTGAGTTACATACCTTCAAATGTTTTCTTTCTATTCTTTAGTGTCATTTTCTTTCAGATTGAGGAACTCTCTTTGGCATTTCTTGTAAGGTAGGTCTAGTGTTGATGAATTCACTTAGCTTTTGTTTGTCTGGGAAAGACCTTATTTCTCTTCCATATTTGAAGGTTTGTTTTGCTGTTTCCAGAATTCTTGCCTGACAGTCTTTTCCCTTCAGCACTCTAAACATATTATTCTATTCTCTTCTGGCCTGTAGGGTTTCTACTGAGAAATCTGCTGAGAGATGTATTGGGACTCCATTGAATGCTGTGTTTTTCTTTTCCCTTGCTGTTTTCAGTATTCTTTTTTTTTGTCTTTACTTTTTAATAATTTGATTATGATGTGCCTTGGGGTGTTCCTCTTGGATGGAATTTGATTGGTGACCTCTGAGCTTCCTGTACCTGGATGCTGTCAACTTTCTCCATATTTGGGAAATTTTCTGTCATTATTTCCTTTAATTTGCCTTCTAAGTCTCTTCCTCTTTCATCTTTTTTGGGTATGTCAATTATGCAGAAGTCACTTGAGGGAGTCACATAATTGCTACATTTCTGTTTCATTTTTCTTATTCTTTTTTCTTTTTGCTCTTCTGTTTGGATAATTTAATATATTCTCTCTTTGAGTTCACTGATTCCTTCTTCTGATTGATCGAGTCTACTGTTGGAGCTTTCTGTTAAGTATTTCAGCTCAGATAATGTACACTTTATTTCTAGAGTTTCTATTTGGTTTTTTAAAATTGATTTTATTTGTCAAGTTTTTCATTCTGCTCCTGGATTGTTTTCCACATAGCATGTCATTTTCTGTGTGTATTTTCTTGTGACTTCCTGAACATCCTTAGGAGGGTTATTTTGAATTCTTTGTCAGACATTTCATAAATCTGCTGCTTTTCTGAGTTCACTGCTGGAGCTTTGTTTGTCTCCTTTGGTGGTATCATACTTCTCTTTTCTTTCTCAATCTTTATGTCTTTACATTGATTCTCAGGCATATGAGGAGACGGCTACCTCTTCTAGGTATTATAGGTTTTCTTTGTTGGTGTTAGACCTTTACTGGTTAATATCAGAGCTTTATCTTGGGTCTGTGGTTTTGTTTTGTTTTGTTTTCCATTCTGCAGTGGATTAATAGCTACCACCACTACTTAAATTCTGTACTGGAACTAATTTTCTGTCCTGTGGTTAATTTCCAAATTAGGGAAAACTTCCTCTAGGGACAGGAAATTGAAGTCTGAGCTAGATTGCTGCTTTACCTGTTTCTCAAACCAGAGAAAGCTTTTTGTATGGTTCAGATTTTAATTTTCTGCATCTTAGTCACTTCTGGGTCTGGTGGGGTCACCACAGACACAACTGGGCTGCGTGGAAATTCTGGCCTAGGCCTGAGTCTTTCCTACAAACTGTACCCCCTGTAGTTCTACTGCCCTTACCAGTCTCCCCTGAGTGGTACCCATGCCAATCAGAAGGCAGATCAGCTGCCCCCACTGCACCCCAATTCTCTCCCTATGGGTCAGCCTCCCTGTCATCACTTCAAACATTTCCCATGGGGCAGACCATGCACAAGTCCTGGGGAAGATCACTGACATCTGGGTAGTTCCTTCCTCCCATTGGCTGTGGCCCCTCATTCCTATGCAGGTCCAGAGGTTTTGCCCACCTGAGAGGTAGAACGGGGCACTCCAAAGCACACTTCTCCCCTGCAAACTTCAAGTAGCATCACACAGATGGTGCTGCTGTGCCTTTGCCATCTCCTGGTAGCTGCTCTGTGTTCTCAGCTGCTCCTTGCCTGGTGGCCCCAGAAGGGGAAGGGGTTTGGAATGGTCAGAGTGGTCCCTCCTTCCTCTCACTAAGGCCATTCACACCTAGTTGTAAGTTGATAGGTTGTCAGGGGGGTGACACCAGAGATCGTCTATTCCACCATCTTGATAACATCACCATCCTTTATTTTTCAAATTTTCTATAGTGAACTTTATAATTAGGGGGAAATGTTATGGATTACACAGGAAAACAACTCAGAGCTTATGACATGCTGACCAGACGAGCTGGTAACATCATTTTCATGCATGAATAAGAGTTCGAACAGTCCAGGCCCTCTCATTTCTGACTTGGTTGCTTCTATCTAGACTGTCATTATCCTTATCTCAGTACAAAAATTAATTACATATCATTTTATCATACATATAATCAAAATAAAATGTTGGCTGTTAATAAACATCTGAATAACATAGATATTGAAAATTACTTTAGTATGTCGCCTCACTCTAAACAGGTAAAGAAAGGAATCAGTTCCACGTTCATGAAGTCAGTAAACAGGGCTTCCCACAGGTGTTCCTTTAGCTAAACTGTACATAGCTCTTCAAAAATGCAAAGCATTCCATCACACAGAGACACAGTGAGTTGGCAATCTTTTAGTTAAAAATGTCTCTGCAGTATGGCACTATCAATCAGTTGAAACCTGGACCTGCAATGGTAGAGATCTAAATTATGTGAGATGCTAATATTCTATTTATGGCTATCACTAAAGTACATATGATACTGATAATATAGAATTTATTCTTACTGTATTGATTCTTTAACAAGTTTCATATATTGCTATTATTGTCATCATCTTTTCTCAGCTTGACTGGTATTTACTAAACAGAAATCAGAGGAATGAATCAAATTCTAGATAACAGCAATCCTCCACCTGTCTGGGCCACAAATTTCTCATCTGTAAAAGAGGAAGTTGGACTGCTAGATCTGAGGTCTTTCCACCACTGACATTCTATGATTCTATGAACATTGCACAAGGTTGTTATTTATTTTACGTAGAAAAAACATATATAAGAGTAAATATGAAGCCTTATGCCTAGAACCTAAAAGAGATCATGATGAGCCAACATGAAATTTGACCACAAATCTAAAGAAATCCCTTCAGTAGATCAGTAAGAGTTCTATGCTTCCTTTGTTTCTATGTTAGTTTGGTGTGTTGTATCACTGGGAATGTCTTGCAGATGTCAGTGGAATCAAGGGCCATCAATTCTCATTATTCACAGTAGTTACATTGTATAAAGTCACACTATGGAAACACACATTTAGTGTCCTGCAAGCCTCCAGTCACAACATTTTTATCAACCGGTCCATACATAAGCTTGTTTTAGGCGTGTTTCTGTTAAAGACACCTTATTTCATATATACTGGTATTCATTAACATTGAACTACATCCAACCGCACCATAACTCATGCCAAAAAGAAGCTCATCGAATGACTGTACTTTTTCCAGCAGACATGTCACAGCCTTCCTGCGCTTAGGAACACAAGACAGTACTTCAGCACTATGTTGAGGGCTATTTTAAACAGCAAAATCATCAACAAAAACCACAAAAATGAGAAAAACATGGTATTAATAAACTGTAGAAAAGACAAATGTTTGCAGTATAAGAGCTGAAACAAGATTGCTAAGACAGTAAAGAATGGTAAGTATGTGAGGTAATGCATATGTCGATTAGCTTGATTTAGCCATTCTACAACGTATACATATATCAAAACATCACACTGTACATCATAAATATAAGCAATTTTTATTTGTCAATTTAAAAAAATTCTTTTAAAAAAGAAAACTATGCATTGACAACTAAAAGATATTGCTGGAGAAAATCAACGAAAACCTACATAAATGCACTGGTAAACAAACAAACAAAAAATCCAGAGCATAAGCTTATTCAACCTCAACTAAGAAAATGCACCTTGGACGTCTCAAATTTTTTGCCACTCAGCATGTGTCCGCAAATGACCATGAATGCGCAACCGGTATTGGTTTATGGGTTACAAGTAAATTTGCATGAGTAGGTGAATTCACAAATGCGGAATTCGTGAATAATAAAGATCCACCGTATGTGTCATCTCATCATCAATCGAAACATAAGATGGGAAGGATTACAGAAGGCTGGGGGACTAAAGCATTTGTGAACTTTAAGATTTTTGAAAGGTAGATGAATAATGATCAAGTACGTGTCTCTTGATCTTTTCCAAGAATTGGTTCTTGTAGTTTCTAACTCTGGAGGTCATCATGTTCATTTTATTCTATGCTGGGAAATAACTGGAAAGAATCCCAGCCCCAAGCCTTTCCATCTTTTTTCTCTTCTTCGTTTGGTCTTCTTCACATCAGTCATCCAATTTTTTCCCAAATAACGATTAACACATCATTAGTGCTAAGTGAGGTTTCATAATATCAGCTTTTGATTCTGACAGGCACCCTGGACAAAGTTAATCATGCATTTGAAGTAGCAGGTGAAGGTCCAAAGCAGAGAGTTCAAACCATGGTGTCATCTAGCTTTTTGTTCTCCTCCAAGCACCTGGTAATCAGCCCTGTGCGATATGGTGCCACCAAACACACCCTTTTCGTCAATAACTATGACAAAAGGGAGCCCAGTGCATAATGTTTTTATGTTCCTCTAGAGAGATTTTGTACATCTGTTCAAATCTTGGCAAAATTATTCTGCAATAGTACAACGACTTGAGAGAACAGGTGGCAATTTTTACTAAAGTTAAATGTACATCTATCTATGGGCCAGCAATTCCATCCTAGTACATCTCCAACAGAATTAAGTACATATGTCCATAAAAAGCTTTGCACAAGAACATTCAAAGAGCATTATTATTAATAGACAAAAACTAGAAACAAAGAAAATAGCAAATGAATAAAATGTGATATATACATAGAATGGAATAATACCACATAGAAAAAATTTTATGGAGAAGACACAGGCAACAAAATCAAAAATACGCAAATGGAACTACATCAAACTACAAAGCTTCTGAACAGCAAAGGAAACGACCAACAAACGGGAAGAGGCAACCTACAAAATGGGAGAAAATATTTGCAGATTTTTCATTCAACGAAGGATTACTATCCAGAATATACAAGGAACTCAAACAACTCAACAGCAAAAAGTAATAATAATAATTTGATTAAAAATTGGGCAAATGACCCAAATAGATATTTCTCAAAGGAAGACATACAAATGGCCAACAGATCTATGAAAAAATGCTCAGTGTCACTAATCATCAGAGAAATGGAAATCAAAACCACAATGAGATATTATCTCACTCCAGTTTGATAGCTATTATCAAAAAGACAAAAGATAGTAAATACTCTTGAGGATGTAGAGAAAGTGAACTCTTATACACTGTTAGTCAGAATGTAAATTAGTACAGCCATTATGGAAAACTGTATGGAGGTCGATCAAAAAACTAAAAGTAGACTACCATATGATCTAGCAGTTCCACTACTGGGTTTTATCCAAAGGAAAGGAAATCAGTATACTAAAAAAATACCTACACCCCTATATTTATTGCAGAACTACTTACAATAGCAAAAATATGATATCAACCTAAGTGCCCATCAACAGATGAATATATACAAGAAAATGTGGTACATATACACAATGAAGTACTGCTCAGCCATAAAAAAGAATGAAATCACATCATCTGCAGCAACATGGATGAGCCTGGAAGACATTACGTTAAGTGAAATAAGTCAGGCACAGAAAGATAAATGTTGCATGTTCTCACTCACGTGGATACTAAAAAGATGTGAGCTCATAGAAGTAGAGAGTAATGTTGAGGTTAATAGAGGCTAGGAAGGGTGAGGGGGAGGTGAGAGAGGGGAGGTTGTTTAACAAACAAAATTACAACTAGATAGGAAAAATAATTTTAGTATTCTATATAATTAGTCTGATTTGAACATCACACAGTGTATAAACATATCAAAATATTACTCTGTACCCCATAAATACTACATGTCAATTAAAAATAAAATAAAATAAAAAACAAATGGTGTTGATAGATGAACTTCAAAAACATTATGTTAAAAAAAGGAAGCCAGACACAAAAGAGCATATGATATGATTCCACTTATAAGAATCAGGAACAGGAAAAACTAGATGTCAGAACAGTGGTATATTTAGTCTATTTCTATTGCTTGTAATAAAATTCTTGAACTGGGTAATTTTTAAGAAAATGAAATTTATTGCTTACAGTTTCAGAGGCTAGGAAGTCCAAAGTCCAGGGAACACATCTGTTGAAGGCTTTCTTTGGTGGTGACTTCAGTGATGGTGGGGTATCTACATTGTGAAAATGGTGGAGCAGAGAGAGGAGAGAGGAACAGACTCACCTCTCTCTTCTTTTAAAGCCCTCAGAAGCACACCCCTGACCACCATGTTTAATCCATTCACTAAGGCATTGTCCTACAATCCAATCACCTCTTCAAGGCTCCACCTTTCAATTACGATTTCCCACCCTCTTAACGGTCACAGTGAGGACCAAGTTTCTGATACATTAAACTTGGGGGACACAATTCAAGCTTCAGTGAGTTTGGGGGGGACATAATTCAATCCACTACAAATGGTTGCTTCTGATTTGTGATATTGACTGGGAAAGGGCATGAGAGAACTTTCTAGGGTGGTGGAAATGTTCTTTATCTTGCTCTAGGTAGTGGTTGCACAGATTTATACATATGTAAAAATCCATTTAGCTTTGTATTAGGTTCCTATTGCTGCCATAACAAATTACCACAACCTTAGCAGCTTAAAACAACACAAATTTATTTTCTTACTTTTCTGTAGGCCAGAAATCCTACATAGGTTTCCCCAGGCTAAAAATGAAGGGTTGAGTGCCTTCTTAAAGGCTGTGCAGGAGAATGTGTTTTCTTGCTTCTTCTGGCTTCTACAGGTGTCCACGATCCTACACTCATGGCCTCTTCCTCCATCTTCAAAGCCAGTGACAAGGGTCGAGTTCTCACATCTCATCACTCTGACCTCCCGTTCTGCCTCCCTCTGCTGCTTTTAAGAAAAGTTGTGATTATATTGGGCCCACATGGATAATCCAGAATAATCTCCCCATCTCAAGGTTCTTAATTTAAGCACATCAACAAAGTTCCTTTTGTCATGTAAAGTAACATAGTCATAGGTTTCAGGGATAAGGGTGTGGACATCTTTGGGGGTCCATTATTGTCTGCCACAGCATTTAAAATGTGTGCATTTTACTGTGTATAAATTATGCCTCAGCAAAATAAATAAATACAGTTTTTCTAAGATTAAAAAAAAAAACAGGCAGAAATCTTGATAAGAACCCCGATAATGTCAAGCCTTGTAAAACAAATCATCAAAATTTAGTACAGAAGCCAAATAGAATTCAAACTACTAACCGTTAATTTATAGATCACTCGTTAGTCTAACATAAATAATAAGTCCAATATAGGAGTAAATCAAACGCCCAAACTTATGTTTTGATTCAGCCAAAGGACATCTGCAAAATCTACATAAAATATAATATACAGTATGTAAAAATGTTATGAGGCCTAAGAACTAATTCATCTTTGTCTCATGCCCCTTATACTACCTCACCCAAAAGACTGTTAACTGTTATTTGATAATATGGACCATTTAATTTGTAGTTCTCTTGGACTGTTAACTGAATAAACAAGCCAAGAGATAAATCATTATCCCTATTTTGAGCTTCTTACTGAAAATTGCAATTGAACTAGAAAGTTTGTTAAATGTTTTTAAAATGCAGAAATATTAGATGGTGGTAAAAAAAAATGAAGATAGCAAAAGAATGACATTAGCCGTATTTTAAATGGCAGTTTAGCTATTGCTTTGTTCACATAAAAATATATTCACAACAGATACTTGCTATGTAAATTAATGGCATTTGCCTCGTAAGAAAATAAATACTCCACCATATGGTTTCAGTTATGCTTGCACTATTTTTCCAACAAGTATTATCACATTTCCTTGAAGAAAACTAACCCTATGGATTAAGCTAAGAAAATAACATAAAATGAAAATCCATAGCTCTGGCAATATTCCAGCCTAATCCTGCTTACCTGCATGCGCACCTGCTTTTCTGCCAGAGATCTGGGCCATCTTGGGTCTAGCATGCCCCTGGGCCTGGATAGTGTGCCAAATATCTTTCACCAGAAGTAGTATTGCTTTTCCACTGAATATAAACAATGCGAAACCTGAACAATGCAGTTTTCCAGGTGAGGAGAGTATCTATGTATACCATTTGCCAGGCAAATTTTCACCACATCTGAGCATGGAAAAAGACATTTAGTCTCACAAATTGGAGGACAAAGGGACTTTTATGGTCATGGAATTTAGCTCCTGAATGCAAAAATCCAGGCACCAATATTGGGAAGCAATCTCTCAGATAGGAAAAGACTCTGTCTTAGTCTATTCAGGCTGCCATAATCTAGGTAGTTTATGAACAACAGAAATTTATTTCTCACAGTTCTAAAGGCTGGTAACATCTGTCCAAAATAAAGATAATTTCAGTGTCTGGAGAAGGCCCACTTTCTGGCTCATAGACAGCACTTTCTTACTGTGTCCTCACATGGCAGAAGAAACAAGGGTCTCTCTGGGGTCTATTTTATAGGGGCATAGACTCATTCATGAGAGATCCACCCTTATAACCTAATCACCTCCCAAAGGCCCACACTATGGGTTGACTATCCCCTTCCAATTTCATGTTAAAATTTAATTGACATTGTGACAGTATTAAGAAGTGGAAACTTGCTATGGATTGACCGTCCCCCCAAGACTTAGTCCCCACTATGACAGTGTAAAGAGGGTGGGGAATCCCATTATGATAATTGAAAGGTGGGGCCTTGAAGAGGTGATTAGTTTGTAGGACCGTGCAGTAGTGAGTGGACTAATAGTGGTGGTCAGGGGCATGGTTCTGAGGGCTTTAAAAGGATAGCACACGAGAGTCTCTCTCTCTCTCTCTACTCTGCCCTTTTCTGCCATCTGAGACCCCTGTATTGCTGTAAAGCCACCACCAAAGAAGACCCTCACCAGATGTGTTCCCTAGATTTTGGACTTCTCAGCCTCTGAAACTAACTATAAGCAATAAATTTTGTTTTCTTTTAAATCACCTGGTTCCAGATATTTTGTTATAAGCAACAGAAACAGACTAATACAAACATTTCATTAGGCCATGAAGACTCTGCTCTCATAAATGGGTTAATGCTGTTATCATGAGAATGAGTTCCTTATAAAAGGATTAGTTTGGCCCCCTTTTGACTCTCTCTCTCAGTCTCTTGGGCCTTCCGCCTTCTGCCATGGGATGATGCAGCAAGAAAGCCCTCGCCAGATGCCCATGCCTTGATCTTAGACTTCCCAGCCTCTAGAACTGTAAGAAATAAATTACTGTTCACTATAAATTACCCAGTCTCATGTATTCTGTTATAGCAACATAAATGGACTCAGACACCTCACCTTCTAATACTATCACTTTGGGGGCTAGGATTTCAACATATTAATTTGAAACAGACATTCAGATCATAGCAGTCACTCTCCCAAAGTCACACTAACACTAAGTAATAGAGATAGGGTTTGAACTCAGGCAGTCTGACGCCCATGGGATTAACCACCATGAGCCACAGATAATTATCAAGCACATATCCTCAAAATAATTCTACCTCCATTCTTCATATACTGGGCTGAGAAAGGAAGGAGAAATACAGGGCTCTCTGGGCCTGATGATATCTTAACTTGCTATAGAGGGTCCATCACAGACTGATTCTAAATTGGAGGAATTTTAAGAGTTGCATGTATCCCCAGAATTTCCATGCCATACCTAGGTAAACCAGGCTAGTGAGGCAGCTTCAGGGGCAACTCAGGCTCACTAGCATGATCCAGGAAATAGAAAAAAAAAATCCCACCAAAGAGGCACACTTGGCTTCTCCAGGATGAGCCCACCCAGAAAGTGTCTCAGATGTGCAACACATGGGAAGAACTCACGTTGATACTAGACAAACTTTAAAAAGGATCCAGTGAGAGGACTGAGATGTGTCATCCTCCACAACTTCTCTTACTTTCTAAACTGAGGGCAATATACAGAGAGTTAAAAGTAGCAAGAATGATCAGAGCTGTTGACAGAAACATGGCTTTCAAAAGCCCAAATTTATATTATAGCCTAATATCTACAGCAGTTTGACTTTACTAGAGCCTGCCATTCAGGGACATGTGGTTCCCACCTATCCTTTCCAGAAGAGCCATTCATTTACTCAGGAAATCTTAATTTAGCACCCACAATGGGTAAAGTACTATACTCATGCTGGGATTACTGCAGCAAACTAGACAGACTGGTCCCTGGCTGGCTGAATTTTACAGCACAGCTAGGGAAGCCGACAAAGAGATTCACCAAGCAAGCAAACGATAAAAAAAAAAAAATACATAAAATGAGTATATTTATTGTATTAAGTGATGAAAAGAAAATCTGCTGAGTGCTAAATAGAGAAAATTAGGTCGTTTGGGGAACTGAGGTTGAAGGATGAAATGGAGCCAGCTCTCAAAGAACTGAGAACTGATCTTTCAAAGAACTGAGATAAGAGCATCCAGGGAGAGGGAAGAGTAATTCCAATTCCTGGTGCAGGTAGTCATGCCACCCTCCAATTCACAGAAGCCATTTCTCACCACCAATGCCCCGTGGTCTTTCGGGAAGGGAGGATGAATAGTATGCAAAATGATGCTGGAATATGCTTCTAGCTCCCGTTTTAAGATCCCAGACCACGACCTTCATTCACCCACCTTGACATCACGAGAAAGACAGCTCAGCACAGGGTAAAGACCTGAACCTTCAAAAAACCCAGGCTCTCGCCCCACCTCCGCCCCTGCTCAGGGTGTGCCTTGTTAGCTCTGTCTCTGCTCACTGAGCCAGGCTGTGCTTCTGTGAACTTGCAGGTGCTGGATTATAAAATTCCTTTCATCACTCACGCAGCTTATGATTAACTGACAGTTGCAAGCTTGTACAACCCCTTAATCTTTTTTATTGCATCACACAAACCAGACTCTTTTATTTAGTCTCTATTCTATATTATTGGCTTTTAAGAGCTTACCCTTTGGTTTTTTCAGAATGAATAAAATAGGGAACCACTCCACATGGTTCCTCACCCTAAACATACTAACTAAATGAATGATTTTTCCATAGATGTCCTACCTTGCACTTACTCATTATAACTTGTCTTTAATAGTGAGTTAACCACTCATTTTACCACCTTGTTAATTCCATCTGGCATTTTTTTTTCCAGTTCTGCTCATGCATTCTCAAGACTTCTTTAAAATTTCCTTTTTACAATGTTTTCACTTCTCTCCAGGCAGACCTCAGTGTCACCTGTCACTGGCAAACTCCAGGAAAGTTTATTTCAAGCCTGGTCCTACAGCACACTGCATA
Source organism: Galeopterus variegatus (assembly GCF_000696425.1). Lineage (NCBI taxonomy): Eukaryota > Metazoa > Chordata > Mammalia > Dermoptera > Cynocephalidae > Galeopterus > Galeopterus variegatus. The sequence goes on along the minus strand of NW_007728523.1, from coordinate 156,528 downwards.
GGCATAATGGTTTCTCCTCAGCATTTAGAGGCAATTTCCACTAAACTGGTTCCAATTCCCACTGAACGACCCAAGTGTTCCCAAACAGGACACACTTTTGTCCTAAAAACAGCAAATTTAATCTTTCTCTTTTCATTAAGTTAAAAACAGGCAAAACTTTGCTATAGATCTAGAAGTCAGGAGAGTGATTACCTTTAAGGAGGTAGAAGGGGCAGTGACTGGGAGAGGCAGGAGGTGGACTGCTGGGTACCAATAATGTTCTATTGCTGGACCAGAGTGCTGTTAATGGACTTGTCCACTTTGATAAATCATCAAGCTGAACAGTTATGATTTTTACACCTTCTTGTGTGCATGTTGTCCTTTAATGTAAAGTTTGTTAATTAAAAAAAAAAATCAAAACTTCTCTTCATACTTTAGTGTCACAGCCAACATGGGTAATTTAGTGGTTCAGAGTGCCACCTCTGGAGCTAGACTCCCTGGAGTCCCTGTTTTACAGCTATGTGACTTTCCTTGATGATAGTTAGTGTTAGTTATTCTGAGGATTAAAAGAGTTACTATCTATAAAGCCCTTAAACAATGCCAGACCCATTGAGGGCAGTATTTAAATATTATTTTTCATATGTACAAAAGATGACTAGAATCACTACCAGACTGTGTGCAATCTTAGGTATAGCCTCTAGGCCTGAGATGGCCTACAGAGCTCAGACCCAGCCTACCTGGCCCCATGATCCCAAACCAGGTAAATATCATGATTCATCCAGTTGCTCAAGCCAGCAATCTAGGAGTCATTGTGGAAGCCTTGTTTTCCCTCACTTACCCATCTAGCTATTGCAGGTATCCTCAATTGTCCGTCCAAACCTACCTTCTCTTCTTACCCAGTCTCCTTCCTACCTGGTCTACCTGTCTCCATACTTGCCTCTTTCCATCCCTTTCTATACAGCAGCAAAACATAATTTTCTAAAATATAAAACACATGATGTTATTCCCCTAAAAACCCTTGAATGGTTTGCCTTTATACTTTGGGGGGAAAAAAATCCCCAAACCCCTTGCTGTGCCCTATAAATTCCTATATGCGATGCAACCACTGCCTGCTCTCAATTTCAAGTAGCACTCTGTTTTACAGATAAGGATCTGAGGCACAAAGAGGTTAAGAAACTTACCACCAGTGTGATATAGCTAGTGAGTGACCAAGGCAGAATTTGAATTCTGACTCCAGAACCAGCACGCTTCACCCCCCCACTAACAACTCCAAGTTTTTTCCTGCCCTCTAGTCTTCACACGTTATTCCCTCTACTGGGAACTCTCAGTCTACATTTTTCAATGGCTACTTTATTCTTTGGTCTTCTTTGGTGGTGGCTTTACAGCAGTGCAGGGGGGTCTCACATGGCGGAAAATGGGGAGCAGAGAGGCAGAGACGCTCATGTGCTCTCCTTTTAAAGCTCTCAGAACCACACCCACCACCACCAGTAAACCATCGACTTAATCACCTCTTCAAGGCCCCCCTTTCAATTACCGTAATAGGATTTGCCACCCTTAACAGTTACAGTGAGGATTAAGTGCCACTCTGTCAGACAAGTTTGCCTTGAACCCCCCTGCCTTGGACTGAATGTCCTCCCAAAACTTAATCCTCACTGTAACTGTTAAGGGTGGCAAATCCTATTACGGTAATTGAAAGGGGGGCCTTGAAGAGGTGATTAAGTCGATGGTTTACTGGTGGTGGTGGGTGTGGTTCTGAGAGCTTTAAAAGGAGAGCACATGAGCGTCTCTGCCTCTCTGCTCCCCATTTTCCGCCATGTGAGACCCCCCTGCACTGCTGTAAAGCCACCACCAAAGAAGACCCTCCCCAGATGCATCCCCTGGACTTTGGACTTCCCAGCCTCTGAAACTGTAAGCAATAAATTTTGTTTTCCTACAAATTACCCAGTTCCAGGTATTTTCTTCTAAGCAAGAGAAACAGACTAATACACCCCCTATACAAAGTAAGCACCTTCCACCGTTTTTCTCAGCCCATTCTCTGTCAACTGTGTAACATTCCTCCTAGTTCATAATCATTTGGTCTGTTCACCTGTTTTTCTCTGCCTTCACCAGTAGTACCCATGAGGGCTGGCCCTGTGTCCATCTTGTCCTCCACTGTTTCCCTGATTCCTGTGGCATAGTGGTCAACAAATGCTAGACGGAAAAAGGAAGCATGACTTCCACACTGGATGACTTGTTATCCCACAAGGAGGATTAACCCAGTGCTTAGCCCACTGTTTTTATATATTTTCAGGTATTTATAGAAAAAGTTCTATTAAGTTGTGAATAAATTTTATTCATTCTTATTTTATTTCAATTTTATAATCTTTTCAAACATTCACTCACTCAAAATATTCAACAAAACAACGTTACATGTTCTCTTGAAATATATTCTAATGAAGACAGTCAGACAATAGAAATCTAACCAAAAAAAAAGTAAAGCACAGAGCACATTAAAAAGTGATGTGCTGTGGGGAAAAAAAAAGAAAAGAAACAGAGTAGTGCAGTAGACTGCTATACTGGTAGCCCCCGAAGATCCTTACCTATTGACCTTACCTCAAGCCCTTATGTAGTCAGCCTCTTCTACGTCACCTCAAGTTTTGGTGATATTAACTTGCTTTGGCCAGTGAGAAATTATCAAGCATGATGCAAGCAGTCTGATAAGTGCTTGGACACTGGGACTTGACCTCTTCGAATGCTGCTCCTTGGAAGCCAGCCACCATGTTACAAAGAAGCTTGGGCATGAGACACTACATGGACAGGGGCTCTGGAGGAGGAGGGACCATTTTGGACACTGAAGTCTCAGCTGAGCTCCCAGCTGAATGCAGTTGCAATCAGACCACAAGGTGGGCCAGGTTCTGAATTCTGGTGCCAGCAATTCTATTGCCCAAGCAATTAGCTAACCTCTGGGGTTTCTGCTTTCTCATCTACAAAACTAGGCTTCTGATACAGGTGATCTCTAGCATCTCTCCCAGTTCCAACTTTCTAACATTTTTGATTTTTAAAAAATTAAGTAAAACATAAAATATATTGGTTTCATAATGGAGAAATATAATGAGGAGAGAAAATAATCCAATTTGCCTCCAATGAGGTATTTTGATATGAAAGGCAATTCTGGTTTTCTTTTGAAAGATAAGATGAATTTTTGGGACACAATAAATAAAATGTGTTCTTTTTTCTCTATTCTTTCTTCTTTTTTGGAAATATTATTTAGTCTTAAAAAGGGAGTTAGCATGTTCTATGCTACAACACAGATGAACCTCAAAAACATGCTGAGTGAAATAAACTAATCACAAAAGGGCAAATAGTATATGATTCCACTTATATGAGGTATCTAAAGTGGTCAAATTCATAGATATAAAAAGTAAAATGGTGGTTACCAGGAGCTTGAGGGAAAAGACTAAGGGGAGCTGTTGTTTAATGAGTATAGAGTTTTAGTTCTGCAAGATAAAAAAGCTCTGGAGATCTGTTTCACAACAATGTAAATATGCTTATCACTACCAACCTGTACACTTAAAAATGGTAAATTTGGGCCGGCCCGGTGGCACACTGGAGAGTGCGCCGCTTGGGAGCGTGGCGGCGCTCCCGCCAAGGGTTCGGATCCCATGTGGAGACCGGTTCCTGCTCACTGGCTGAGCGCAGTGCGGACGAAACACCGAGGGTTGCGATCCCGTTGCCGGTCCCCAGTACGGGTGCGACACTGAGGGTTGCGATCCCGTTACCGGTCAGTAAAAAAAGACAAAAAAAAAGGAAGGAAAAAAAAAAGGTAAATTTTATTATATGCATTTGTTACCATTTAAAAAAAAATAAAAGATTATGTTTGTTACCTATTGCTGCATGACAAATCATCCCAAAACTGCGTGCCTTAAAATAGCAATAATGTATTATTTCTCACAATGCTGTGAGGTGGCTGGGTGGTTCTTCGGAGGTTTTGCCTGGGCTCATACATGATCTGTGTACTCAGCTGAAAAGTTGGCTGGGCTGGAAAACCCAAGGTGACCTCGCACAAATATGTGGTGGTTGGTGTGGCTGTTTCCTAGGGCACCTTACTTCTCCATGTGTCTTCTCACTCTCCAGAATCTCCAGTAGGTTAGGACTGCTTTCCTGCATAGTGGTCTCAGGACAGCGTTCCTGGAGAGTAAGGAAGAATCTGTAAGGTCTCTTGAGGTTTAGGCATCAGAACTCACACAATGTCACTCTGCCACATTTCATTGGCCAAAGCAAGTCATAAAGTCAGCCCCAGAATCAAGGGGAGGGGAAATAAACTCCATCTCTTGATAGGCAGAACTGCAACATCTGGAGGCAAGGGTTTTCAAAGAACCAAAGTCTAACATTTCAGCCCTCTGCTTTGTCACCATCAAAAACCACTTTCAAACTCTACTAGTTTGCTGAATGGAAGTTAACTCTATGCTACCTGGTAGAATTCTCAGCAATTCCAATCCCAAGTCTGACAGCTTGCAAATATTTGAATAATTAGTAAAAAATGATGAGATCACGCTAGAGTTGGGATTACAACTTATAATGAACATCACGGGAACTTGCAATGACTTCTGGAAAATTAAAGTATAAATCTGAGAAAACTGCTTCATTTAAAATGGGGATACTCATCCCTTAATTAACAAACATCCTTTCAAGAATTTTCTGATAAAATTCACCATCATTATTAATGCTACATATAACTATCCCCCTTTGCAAGATGATTTTCCTAGAAACATTATTGGCAATGTGGGATGAGGCTCCCCTCCTTTCATAAGTAGACTTTTTATTATTTAAAAGAAAAAAAACCGACTCGGGACAATAATACCATGTTTATTTTTGCAAGTAAGCCTAAATCCCTTCCTTTAGAAAATGAATACAAACAGCTGTCTGCCATGAAGTTTCTTTCAAAAGCATAATGCTATTTGGTTGAGCTTTGCCAGGTGATGTTTGTTTTGCCCTTGAGCGAGATGAGCTCTCATATGCTCTCAAAGCTCAGTGCACCCAGTTGTTTTCAAGCTGTCCTCTTGCAACAATCCTGTGGGATGCCCCTGATCCCAAATCGGTTTAAACAACATATTATCCCTGTTTACTGAATCCTCAAATGTGTACTAGAAATAGGAAAATATTAAGAATAATTACCAATAAGTTATTTGGATCCCAATATCTTGAGAAATAAAATACATGATTTTGTTAAGTAAATTCAACCTTATAGATCATTGGACTAACCCTAAATATATAAATAAATGAGGAGATTTGAGAAAATTATCTCTAATGCTTTTATCTAAGGAGCTGAGGGGTCTGACCCTAAATCGGTACTGCTCAAATTTTAGTGTGCATAAGAATCACCTGAAAAGCTTTTTATAATACATACTCCTGGGCCCCGCCCCAGAGATTCTAATTCAGTGTTCTTGGAGCCTGAAAATTGCATTTTTAACAATTTCTAAGGTAATGCTGATGCTGCTAGTCTGTGGACCACACCTTGAATAAGACTGTCTCAATCTACATTAGGCAAAGAGTCTGCATGAGAGAGTATAATTTTTATCTTTCACTTTTGTTAAAAGATGATATCCAGGCACTATACAACATATCCTTCAAATACAATAACCTGTGAATTCCCTTTTAATTGTCTCTATGAAGGAGCTTAGTTATTGCCAAAAGTAGATTCTGTTGTGATTTGGACTTTTTGCTTGTCCGTTTGTTCCAAGTAAACCTTTCACACTGTTCTAGCAATGTTCTTTGGTATTAAAACTCCCGATTTATCTAAAGAATGATGGCAACCTGTCAGACTAACATTGTGGAAGATTGTTTAAAGGCCAGAAATCCCTCCCATCTCACACCGCATCCTTTGCAGTTTGACTTTGCTGATTCTCCCATTTAGAATTGGAGTCTATTTTTTAACCTCCCTGAATCTGAGCTAGCTTTGAAACTTGCTTTAACCAGTAGAATGTACAGGAAGTGATGTTATGCAAGTCCCAGCATCTTGGCCCCAAGAAGAGGCCTTGCAGCTTCCACATTTGCCTTTTTGGAAAACTGTCCTGAAATTGCCATGTGAGGAAGCTAGCCTGGCCTACTGGAGGATGAGAGACATGGAGGAGAACCAAGGCCCCCCAACCAAGAGCCAGCACAGAGGTTTTTCTGGACTTCAAACCCAGCTGATTTCCAGCCAAATGCCATTGCATAAATAAGCCTGTGCAAAACCAGCAGAGGACCTGCCAAGTCAACATTTAGAAACAGGCAAAATAATAAATGATTGTTTTTAAGCCACTAAGTTTTGGGGTGTTTTGCTGAGCAGCAATAACTTATACAGCCATCTTGTGTGTTTCAGTGAATCAAGAAGGGATCCTGAGATCTACAACCAGGACAAAAATAACGTAACAGTACCTCACAGTCAACAATGCCTGCAGCAATATGGCAGAGTCCACATCAATGAGTAATGGTGCAACACCTCATTCCTCTCTACTCAAAGAGAAGGTGACTCACTTGCATGGGGGTTGGGGGGAGGTGGGGGAACATATATATATATATATATATATCCATTGATTATTCTAAATATAGAGGAGTAAATAACAATGACATAGTCAAGAAAATGACCCTATGCTTTTCCAGGTTCACCTTACACTTAGAAAATATGAGCAAAGCTTGCAAAGAAGTACAGAACATGACCATGTAAGAGAAGATGATCCAACAGAGAAGATGACGCTAAGACCTTCTCACCACACAGTTAGGCAGAGCACTGGTTGTGGTAAAAAGGAAGCAAATCTTTCCGGAGTATTATCACTGATGACTTAACATTTATTCTTTCAAGAGGAATGGGTAATTAATAGCAGTCTCCATAGTCCCTCAATCAAATGATCTGAACAAAGATATCTTATAATATTACCTTGTCTTTCTAAAATCCTTTATAATTTTTAACT
>NW_007728523.1:148095-148819 GCF_000696425.1 Galeopterus variegatus | reverse complement strand
CCCAAATTCAATAGATCATAGTGAGGAATTTGAGGGCTCTAATTCAGCAAAATTAGTATTAAGGGTGTCCATTGAGAGTTGAGTTTCTTGCCACATTTACCCCAGTTTCATGTTCAGTGGGTCTGTGATGAGTTCCTGAATCTGTACTTATAACAATATCCCAGGTTATTCTTAAGCATATGCAAGTGGTCCTTGGACCAGTTTTTGGAAAATGGAGGAGTTAAAAAACAGTGTTTGGAGTGACCTGAGTTCAGCCCCAGCTCTGCCCCTTTCTGGCTGTTGAGCTTGGACAAGTTTATCTCTCTGAGCCTCCGAATCTTCATCTATAAAATGAGGAGCATAATTAGTTTGTTAGGGCTGCCATAACAAAGTACCACAAACTAAATGGTTCAAACAACAGAAATTTGTATCTCGCAATTCTAGAGACTACAAGTCTGAGATCAAGATCTCGGCGGGGCTGGTCCTTCTCACGAATGTGAGAGAGAATCTGTTCCATGCTCTTTCTAGCTTCTGGTGGTCTGCTGGCAGTCTTTGGCATTCCCTGGCTTGCAGGTCTCTGCCTTCATCTTCATGTGGCCTTCTTCCTAGAAGACTGTCCAAATTCTCCCTTTTATAAGGACAACAATCATAGTGGATTAGAGTCCCACCCTACGGTCGTATGACGTCATCTTAACAAATTACATCTGCCAACCATCTGATTTCCATATAAGATCACATTCTGAGG
>NW_007728523.1:145069-147132 GCF_000696425.1 Galeopterus variegatus | reverse complement strand
AAATATAAATAATCTGACTTTTTAAAAAATATTTTACAAAATATAAGAAAATATAGCAATTTTGCAAATCTTTCTAATGCACTTAGGATCTGAAAGCTTTTGGGAAAGAGGGTGACTGCCTTGGTGTTTTCTTCTACTTTATAAGACATCTTAATTTTTTAAATGCTGCTTTTAATTATATTGCTTAGGCACCAGGGTACTAAATTTTTTTCTAATCTTTTGACTTTTATGTAAGGGCTCTCCAAACATTTTGAGGTTTTATTTACTTATTTATAATTCAACTAATAGAATTGTTGAATGTCTTGGAAATTAAGGTAACTTAAAGAATTTATTGCTCAACATAATAATTAAATTCTCTATGTCGTCCCAAAATATGGCATTCCTTACAAAGAGCCACCACTAAGAAATAAGTAAAATTGTGTAAGAGCAATTCTCAGAGTAATTAACTATCCACTTTGCAAATTATCTGCTAAAAACTTAAACTCTGATCAAAGAGAGTAAGTAAGAGCTAAGGTGCTGGGCCATTCGCCCTCTAGTGACTTTTGGCAGTCTGAAAGCTCTGAAAATATATTATTTCTTGGATGGCTGAATCAATCAGATATAACAGGGATGGGTGTGATGGTGAATTTTATCTGTCGACTTGACTGGCCACGGGGTGCCCAGATTAAACATTATTTCACGGTATTTCTGTGAGGGTTTTTCCAGATGAGACGGGCATTTGAATCAGTGGACTCAGTAAAGTACATTTCCCTCCCAGTGTGTGTGTGGGCATCATCTGATCCATTGAGGAGCGAAATAGAAAAAAAGTGGGGAAAGAAGAATTTACCTTTTTCTTCCTACCTCACTATTGAGCTGGGACATCGCATTTTGTCTTCTTTGGCCCTTGGACTGGTATTTACACTATTAGCTCCACTGATTCTCAAGCCTTCAGACTGAATTATACCACTGGCCTTCCTGGGTCTCCAGCTTGCAGACGGCAGATCATGGGATATCCAATGATGTGTATATATATATCCTATTGGTTCTGTTTTTCTGGAGAACCCTGAACAATGCAGACAGGCAACTATGTAATGCATTCAAGTTTTGCATAAAGCTATAGAAATTTCCAGCTAGTGTCATGAGTATATGGTCAGAGTCTGACCTTTTGCAAAACTTAAATATTTGCTAAACTCCTTCAAAATTATATTGGGTCAGTATTTTTTTTTTCCTTTTTGTCTTTTCTACTGACCGGTAACGGGATCGCAACCCTCAGTGTCGCGCCCACACCGCGCTCAGCCAGTGAGCAGGAACCGGTCTCCACATGGGATCCGAACCCTCGGCGGGAGCGCCGCCGCGCTCCCAAGCGGCGCACGGGCCGGCCCATATTGGGTCCATATTTTGTAAGGAAAAGAAAATTGGGTATGATGTGCACTTTAGTAACATCCTCCTACCTAGTCTCTTAGTCAAATGACCTGCAAAAGATAACTTACACAATATTACCTGGACTTTGTAAAATCCTTTGTAATTTTTAAAATTCATTCAAGGTATTGAATTTGATCCCATGAAGTAAGGTAAGACATATTTTATTGTTCCCACTTTTAAAAAGCTGATTCTAAAGCCCATTAGATTTTGCCGTCTTATAGGAGAAATCCATTGTTTGGGCCTGACCAACATCCAGCCCCCTGTGAAAGTTGGCACCTGGTCTTCTTTCAGGGAACTATCCATTTCCCAACTCCTAGACCACATGATTGGATGAGCAGACCCCATGCCCCATGAACCTCCTGGCTCTAGACGTGAGCATGTGATTCAAATTAGCTAACAGGCACTCTCTATTCCCCTGGCCACAGTTCCTGATTCAGGGATGAGCCCTTGACCCAAGACACTTCAAAGAGAATTGGTTGTAGTCCTTTTCTTAGAACTGTTAGGAACGATGAGCTATTTTATTGGTTTTTTTCAGAAGGTGTTAAGCTGGCATGATGCTATCTTTGTCACCACAAAAGAGATCTTGCCCAAGAATGACGCCAGCATGAAGAAAAACAGAATCAGGAACTGAGAGAGACATTTTTTTTTTTTTTTTTTTTTTT
>NW_007728523.1:140929-143437 GCF_000696425.1 Galeopterus variegatus | reverse complement strand
TGTCCAAATTCTCCCTTTTATAAGGACAACAATCATAGTGGATTAGAGTCCCACCCTACGGTCGTATGATGTCATCTTAACAAATTACATCTGCCAACCATCTGATTTCCATATAAGATCACATTCTGAGGTACTGGGGGTTAACACTTGAACATATGAATTTTTGAGGGACACAATTTAGCCCATAACAAGTGCCCACCTCTCAAGGTTGCACTGAGAGTTTAAGAAGATACTGTGTGTAATTTATTTAGTAGAGTGTCCGGCATGTATAAGCCCTAATAAATGGTAGCCATTAACTATTTTAATGTTTCACTGTCCCCACCACACCAGCAGTATTTTCTACTTTCTATCTTTACTATAGGTTGTGACATATAAATATCATTTAAACAAGAGCATTGGCCCTTTCAAAATGTTTCCTAATAAACTAGAAATATAAATAATCTGACTTTTTAAAAAATATTTTACAAAATATAAGAAAATATAGCAATTATGCAAATCTTTCTAATGCACTTAGGATCTGAAAGCTTTTTGGAAAAAGGGTGACTGCCTTGGTGTTTTCTTCTACTTTATAAGACATCTTAATTTTTTAAATGCTGCTTTTAATTATATTGCTTAGGCACCAGGGTACTAAATTTTTTCTAATCTTTTGACTTTTATGTAAGGGCTCTCCAAACATTTTGAGGTTTTATTTACTTATTTATAATTCAACTAATAGAATTGTTGAATGTCTTGGAAATTAAGGTAACTTAAAGAATTTATTGCTCAACATAATAATTAAATTCTCTATGTCGTCCCAAAATATGGCATTCCTTACAAAGAGCCACCACTAAGAAATAAGTAAAATTGTGTAAGAGCAATTCTCAGAGTAATTAACTATCCACTTTGCAAATTATCTGCTAAAAACTTAAACTCTGATCAAAGAGAGTAAGTAAGAGCTAAGGTGCTGGGCCATTCGCCCTCTAGTGACTTTTGGCAGTCTGAAAGCTCTGAAAATATATTATTTCTTGGATGGCTGAATCAATCAGATATAACAGGGATGGGTGTGATGGTGAATTTTATCTGTCGACTTGACTGGCCACGGGGTGCCCAGATTAAACATTATTTCACGGTATTTCTGTGAGGGTTTTTCCAGATGAGACGGGCATTTGAATCAGTGGACTCAGTAAAGTACATTTCCCTCCCAGTGTGTGTGTGGGCATCATCTGATCCATTGAGGGGCTAAATAGAAAAAAAGTGGGGAAAGAAGAATTTACCTTTTTCTTCCTACCTCACTATTGAGCTGGGACATCGCATTTTGTCTTCTTTGGCCCTTGGACTGGTATTTACACTATTAGCTCCACTGATTCTCAAGCCTTCAGACTGAATTATACCACTGGCCTTCCTGGGTCTCCAGCTTGCAGACGGCAGATCATGGGATATCCAATGATGTGTATATATATATCCTATTGGTTCTGTTTTTCTGGAGAACCCTGAACAATGCAGACAGGCAACTATGTAATGCATTCAAGTTTTGCATAAAGCTATAGAAATTTCCAGCTAGTGTCATGAGTATATGGTCAGAGTCTGACCTTTTGCAAAACTTAAATATTTGCTAAACTCCTTCAAAATTATATTGGGTCAATATTTTTTTTTTCCTTTTTGTCTTTTCTACTGACCGGTAACGGGATCGCAACCCTCAGTGTCGCGCCCACACCGCGCTCAGCCAGTGAGCAGGAACCGGTCTCCACATGGGATCCGAACCCTCGGCGGGAGCGCCGCCGCGCTCCCAAGCGGCGCACGGGCCGGCCCATATTGGGTCCATATTTTGTAAGGAAAAGAAAATTGGGTATGATGTGCACTTTAGTAACATCCTCCTACCTAGTCTCTTAGTCAAATGACCTGCAAAAGATAACTTGCACAATATTACCTGGACTTTGTAAAATCCTTTGTAATTTTTAAAATTCATTCAAGGTATTGAATTTGATCCCATGAAGTAAGGTAAGACATATTTTATTGTTCCCACTTTTAAAAAGCTGATTCTAAAGCCCATTAGATTTTGCCGTCTTATAGGAGAAATCCATTGTTTGGGCCTGACCAACATCCAGCCCCCTGTGAAAGTTGGCACCTGGTCTTCTTTCAGGGAACTATCCATTTCCCAACTCCTAGACCACATGATTGGATGAGCAGACCCCATGCCCCATGAACCTCCTGGCTCTAGACGTGAGCATGTGATTCAAATTAGCTAACAGGCACTCTCTATTCCCCTGGCCACAGTTCCTGATTCAGGGATGAGCCCTTGACCCAAGACACTTCAAAGAGAATTGGTTGTAGTCCTTTTCTTAGAACTGTTAGGAACGATGAGCTATTTTATTGGTTTTTTTCAGAAGGTGTTAAGCTGGCATGATGCTATCTTTGTCACCACAAAAGAGATCTTGCCCAAGAATGACGCCAGCATGAAGAAAAACAGAATCAGGAACTGAGAGAGACATTTTTTTTTTTTTTTTTTTTTTTTTTTTTTTTTTTTTTTTT
>NW_007728523.1:128115-139972 GCF_000696425.1 Galeopterus variegatus | reverse complement strand
GCAGCGGGATGGCACCCCCCGGTGTTGCTCCCGCGCCTTGCTCAGCCAGTGAGCGGGAACCGGTCTGTAATGTGGGATCCGAACCCTCGGGCGGGAGCGCCGCCGCACTTCCCAAGCGGTGCACTTATCCAGTGCGCCACCGGGCCGGCCCGAGAGAGACATATTTTTGATGACATGGTTGGAACTCTAGATTGAGCTGTGCCTACAACACTACTGCTTGACTTTTCAGATATGTGGACAAATATGTATTCTCTTTCTGGCCAGTTTAGTAATACTTCTGTTATTTGACATGAAAATAGTACTTACTTAATATAATTAAAAATTCTACCATAAAAGCTGATAGATTTACTAGAGTGTAAAGGTCACCTTCCACCCAGTATTCAAACTCTATCCATCATAATCCCTACAACAACATACCCCGTTTTTAATGTACTTAAATTTCCATGATTAAAATTTAAAAGGGAAGTGAATTTAACATATTGCTGGCTATATCAACTAACTTCATTGAATTCTCATCTTTATAAACTTTGAATGTTGAAAAAGTGTCCTGAACACCTAACTGGGATCTACAATAAGCAGACATGAGAGAACATCAAGATTTAGGGGTATCCACTCAGCATTTAGTTTAACATGCACACATCGAAGTGTGGTTTCACACCCACACATATACACAGTGTTGTTTGGGGAACATTCTAGACCAAATGAGGATGAGCAGTGGTTTAGGACTTATGAAATCCATGTCAGTGAAATATGATGGTTTCTGATCAGGACTCAGCCCTGCCTTGGAGGTAGTATGGGTGTCACTCAGGGTGAGGAGAGAACTGGGCATGACTGTTTCCTAGAGTACTGCCTTTTTTATTAAAAATTTTGGGGGGGCCCAATAAGGGAGGAATGCCCACCTATTCACCTGATGCTGAACTGTTGTGACAGCAGATTTGTCTTGTACTAATACTATGATATTGACATATAAGTGTGGTTTCACACCCACACATATACACAGTGTTGTTTGGGGAAAATTCTAGACCAAATGAGGATGAGCAGTGGTTTAGGACTTATGAAATCCATGTCAGTGGAATATGATGGTTTCTGATCAGGACTCAGCCCTGCCTTGGAGGTGGTATGGGTGTCACTCAGGGTGAGGAGAGAACTGGGCATGACTGTTTCCTAGAGTACTGCCTTTTTTATTAAAAATTTTGGGGGGGCCCAATAAGGGAGGAATGCCCACCTATTCACCTGATGCTGAACTGTTGTGACAGCAGATTTGTCTTGTACTAATACTATGATATTGACATAAAGAAAATTTGTGAGTATGCGAGAGAAGAAATAAAAGAAATAGTGTGAGAGTTTGGGGGATAATACGATCTTTTTTTGGAACAAAATCCACTTAAAAATCCTCCTGCAGTTTTAGAGGATATGGTCAATTAATTCTGAGTTGCTTGTTATCAAATAAAGGGTTCATTTCTGTTGGCAACTGGAGGCTCCTCAGGCCTTGCTCAGCATTCTGAGTACCAACCTTTATCACATGGTTAAAGAAGGGTAAGTGGGCACCCGAGACTGTAATTTGATGTCTGCTCCTCACCCCTGCAAATGTCTTTCCTCTCTCCACTCTCAGGAATCAGAGATCAGCAATGTCTACTTGCCTCCCTTCATTCAAACAAGATTTGTCTCGAGGCTTTTCCAATTGACTGGTGACCTGTGTCACTAACCATGTGGCATGATGATGGCAATGGCTGTGTATAAGGTTGAGATAACAAAGTATGGGCTGCTCAGAAGGCATTTTATATAAGCTTTATTTGGAGGGATATGGTTTGACAAACCAGAGTTTGATGTGATTCATGTGACTAATGGCTTCTCCTTAAATTCCTGTTCTCCAAACTATAACAGAAGCCCAGGCAGCTTGAAGAAGAAGGAAGGCAAGTGGTATCAATCCGAAGAGCAACTTCTTGCCCACCATGAAGTCTGGAGAGGAAGCAAGCACTCTGGGGTCTTTTCTTATAAGGGCACTAATCCCATCATGGGGGCCCCATCCTCATAACATCATCTAAATCTCATTTCCCAAAGGTCCCATCTCCAAATACCATCACATTGAGGGTCAGAGCTTCAACATATAAATTTGTGGGAGAGGGGGGTGGGGGTCATAGTGAGATAAGAGGTGCTCAGTTTTCCTGGGCTCAGTTACAGGACATGCCTCTGGGTTACAAGCCATTCTCCACATTCCCCAAGGTCTTGGGCCCCTCCTCTAGGCCCTCCCTAGAGGAAAGTTACTATTGCTAATTAGCCTATTTTCTGCACCAACAAGGGGAAAAAGAGACCACAAGGGGCTGGCTTACGCAAATCCAGCAGCTGGGCATGCTCAGTAGAGAAAGCTTATATAATCCTGGTAGCTAAATAACCTTCCACTTGGGGTCCTAGAGAGCACAGAATATTCTTGAATATGTCTGGTGCATGTGATAGGATTTCACCAACAAACATGCTCTAAAAGGAGATGGACTGAGCATGTGCAAGATTATGTTACATAATCTCTGGGAACCACCCCATTCATTGAAAAATCATTAGAGAAACTATAAAAGCCGAATCCCAGCAGAAGGCAGGGTTGTTGCTCACTTTCCTGAGGCCAGCCCGCCCTTCACCCCCTGAGGTATGTGTGCTTTTTTGTGTGTTAAACTTACTTTTAGCAGATGGCTGCTCACTCTCTTGAGCCAGCCTGCATTCTGTACTGAACTTTAAGCATGTATTTCTTACTTAGGCATTAAACTTGGTGTGGGCCCTGCTCAGTCCCTGGAGCTAGGCCACACTCTGTGAAATCTGTATCTCTTATTCATTGTATTAAACCTGTTCTCACTTTCTACTGCGACTCTGCTCTCGAATCTTTCCTGTGGTGGAGTCAAGAACTTGGTAAGAGGAAAGGGTAAGTTGAGGCTGTCATGCCCTCCGGACCCTTCCTCCAGCATTAATAGCAATTCAGTTCATAGCAACAGCTAAGGGGCACAGGGATTCCATTCGAGGTGAGGAAAATGTTCCAAAATTTGTTATGGTGATGGCTGCACAACTCTGTGAATACACAAAACCCACTGAATTATTCACTTTAAATGGGAGAATTGTGTAATATGTGAATTATATCTCAAGAAAGCTGCCAAGGCCTTCAAGCTAAGAATGTTTTTTGCATTATTTGTTTATTTTTGTTGAAGTGAAATTCACATAAAGTAAAATTCACAAGTTGCAAATGTAATCATTTTAAAGTGAACATGTTTAAATGGAACAATTCCATCTAGTCCATTCACAATGTTGTGCAACCTCCATCTCTATCTAGTTCCAAATCATTTTCATCACCCCAAAAAGAAACTCCATTAAACAGTCACTTCCCATTCTCCTCCCTCCAGCCCCTGGTGACAATCAATCTGCTTTCTTTCTCCATGAATTTACCCACTCTGGATATTTCACATAAACGGAATCATACAATATGTGACCTTTTGTGTCTGGCTTCTTTCACTTAGTGTGTTTCTGAAGCTCATCCAAGTTTTAAAGGATTGTACAAAAAATAAAGAATATCTGACAGAGACCTTCTGTGGCCAGCAAAGCCTAAAATATTTACTATATGGCCTTTCAAAGAAAAAAAGTGTGCCTCCACTTGTGTTAGCCTGAAATCTAGCCTGGCCCCACATCATCCAGAACAATTTATTTGATGCTATCGTGTATATGTGGACAACCCACAACATACACACAAACATGTATGTGTTGCAGCAATATATCTGTACCTCAAATGTGTCTATTTTACTTTTGCTAATTTTATTTAGTCTATTTTCTACTTGAAAATAAAACATAATCATACCATGTCTCCACTATATTGAGTAACATTATTGATTACCAATAAGATGTAAAATTCCTGGTATTAACAAGGACACCCACAGATAAGGAGCAGAGACACTGACTTGTAATTTCCCTTTGAAGTGGTCTCCACTCCAGTGGTTGCACAATGACTTGATAAAATGTTAGTGAATGTCTGAAATAAGCATACTTGGAGAAACCCTTTGACTTTGTAAATCAGCTCATCTCCTTTCTTTTGTTCCTTTACTGTCTCAGTAAAAGGGGTTGGTTTAGGAGGTTGGGAAACTGGTAAGAGAAAGGAGAAAGGAGGAAGCCAGGCAAGGTGCGGTCCCCAGCAGAATCCCAGAAGAGCTGGCTTCAGCCTGATCCTGCTGGGGAGCTCTGGGGTGTCACCTACAGCTCAAAGTTGTATCCATTTGAGGGAAGAGAGCTGGGCGTTCATACTCCTGCCCCCATCAGTCACGGGACAGCCCCCAGGGGGTATAAATTCTGTGCATGGGCAAAGGCGTCCAATAGCCCGAAAGCAGAACTTTGAAAGAGCCAGAGGCTGTTTAAAAGCAAAAACACTGAGGGAGAAAAGGATTCAAAAGTATTACAAAGCCCCAATATGATCTACTACATTCACCACATTTTTCCACTACCAGTGACTTAGGGCAGA
Organism: Galeopterus variegatus; assembly: GCF_000696425.1. Lineage (NCBI taxonomy): Eukaryota > Metazoa > Chordata > Mammalia > Dermoptera > Cynocephalidae > Galeopterus > Galeopterus variegatus. Next base: position 135,489 of record NW_007728523.1, on the reverse strand, counting down.
TTTTTATAAATTCATACTTGAAATAATATGGAGAGAGAATATTACCCAGACTTTTTAATCATTGTTAAATCATTTTCTACAATCAGTTTAATATCTAGTCTACATCAGACTGGTCTATATTCCAAACTTACTGTCATTTCCATGTCAGTTGGGCTTCAGAAATTCCATAGAATTATTATAGCAAAAAAAAAAAAAAGCCAGATTCTTCCATTCCTAGTGCATCTGGCTATTTAGGTAAGAAACTTTGAAGTCTTTCAGGTTTCTTGGCCTCAATTCACAAATTGCTATGGTGCCCTTAGAAGGTTCTCCCCTAACTTTTGAACAAAGAAGTTTTTTGTGCTCTATTCTACCTCAACTTTCAATCCTTTTGTAAATATAAAAAAGCACATATTCTAGATCATCATAATACATTGTGCAGTTATCATACCCCCCAAAATGAGCATATTTTAGGTCTATAGTCATGCTTAACAGGGTCTCAGGGTAGGACAGATACATATGTATATATGTATATTTATGTACACACATATACACTCTCCTAGGAAAATTGGATAAATACTAAAGTTACATAATTGCCATGCCACATCTGTTTGTATCTATTGCCCATATTGTCTACTTACCAGTATTAAAATCATCCGTAACCAATGAATTTTTGTTTACTGAGTAATTTATCTCATTTCTTTCTCAGTTCTCTCAAAGCATAACACTAAAAGATTGTACGGCTGATTTTCCAGAAAATTTTATGACATCAACATATGTTCCTGCCACTGAAATAATGCTTAAGAAATTTTCCACCTTCTTTAAACTTATTTTACAAAGCCTAAGAACCATTTCGCTACCAAGTTATAAACTTCTGAAAATATGAGAGCTGATGAAAATGCTAACAGAAGTCTAGAAGCATCTCTGAACATGTCAGTGACCATTTTTCTCTCTTTTGCTCAAGAACACATCCTTTCTACTTGAGTTAAGAGCCAGCTTTCAAGCATTTTAGTCTACTGCAGAAAGCACTGGACACAGCCATGTGGGTAGGGATAAGGAGAGGGAAAAGAGAGAAATCCAAATGTCTTCTTTCAAGCAGCTTTCCTCGAGACAAATCTTGTTTGAATGAAGGGAGGCAAGTAGACATTGTTGATCTCTGATTCCTGAGAGTGGAGAGAGGAAAGACATTTGCAGGGGTGAGGAGCAGACATCAAATTACAGTCTCGGTTGCCCACTTACCCTTCTTTAACCATGTGGTAAAGGTTGGTACTCAGAATACTGAGCTTAAGGTCTGAGGAGCCTCCAGTTGCCAACAGAAATGAACTCTTTATTTGAGTAAAGGTTGGTACTCGGAATACTGAGCTTAAGGTCTGAGGAGCCTCCAGTTGCCAACAGAAATGAACTCTTTATTTGATAACAAGCAACTCAGAATTAATTGACCATCTCTTCTAAAACTGCAGGAGGATTTTTAAGTGGATTTTGTTCCAAAAAAAGAAGATCATATTATCCCCCAAACTCTCACACTATTTCTCTCTTTTATTTCTTCTCTCGCATACTCACAAATTTTCTTTATGTCAATATCATAGTATTAGTACAAGAAAAATCTGCAGTCACAACACTTCAGCGTCAGGTGAATAGGTGGGCATTCCTCCCTTATTGGGCCCCCCAAAATTTTTTGATAAAAAAGGCAGTACTCTAGGAAATTTTGCTTCCACGCAAAAGTCAACGTTTTTTGGACTTTTTGATTATTTTAGCCCTCATTAACTCCTCTTTAAAAATATTTTCTTATTGAAATATATTGATTATACATATTTATGGGATACAGAATTATATTTCAATGCATGTACACAATGTGTAATGATCAAATCAAGGTAATTAGCGTGTTCAACATTGCAAAAGTTAATCATTTCTTTGTGATGCAGACATTCGATCTCCTCTCTTCCAGCTATTTGATAACAGGCAGTAAATTATTGCTAATTATAGATGCTAGCTCGACTGTATACCAACAGAACTTATTTTTCCCATCTAGCTGTAATTTTGTGTCTATTAACCAACCTCTCACTATACCTATGCCCCCTTCCCCCTTCCTTTCCCACCTCTAGTAACCATAGTTCTCTCTCCTCCTAAAAGTTCAATTTATCATTGTTACAATTATTCATTCATTCACTTATTTATATTAGCTCCCAAATATGAGTGAGAAATGCAGTATTTCTCTTTTGGTGCCTGGCTTATTTCACTTAACATAATGTTCTCCAAGCTCATCCATGCTACTGTGAATAGCAGAATTTCATTTTTTTTTATGGCTGTAACTCCTCGTCTTTAACCCTTTACCCCACTACCACTGAGCAAATACCAACAGGCTCTTTAGCACGCAGGAGAAATTTAAAATGGTTTTCTCACTTGTTTCACCAAAAATAAAATAAAATAATAGATTTCAATATAATATTTATGTGTATATGTATATATCTCCTTCTGGTTGCTGGTCAGAGCCAAACGTCACCAAGTTTACATGCGTTTTCTTGGTGCGACCCACAGAGTAACCAGCAGTTTCCGACTGCACTGCAGCATTTGAGGAACTGTCCTGAGCATGGCACTGAATTGATTAATCCATCACTGAGGAGACTGCATTCATTCCTCACACTCTGGGGACATTACTACGCATTCCTCAAGCTCAAAGCTGTCAGGTTGCTCTTGTGAGTGTCCTCTAAAACCACAGCCACAAGAAAATAGTTTGCCAGCCAAACTGCTGCAGAATGCAGATCTCAAGGATGAAAATGCAGCTGGTTGACCATTGAGTTCAATGCCAGAAGCAGGAAACTCAAACTCTATCAGACTTCAGGTCTGACCCTAGTCTACCAGGTGAGACAAAAGTTTTGGCAACATATAGCATCCTGGATTGATGCAAATGCTGCTATCCATTATGACAGAGTATTACTTTAGCCACAAGAACACACTTAATTGTTGATTTCAGAACCTTATGTTTCTCCCAAGGGTAGACCCTATACAATAAAGTAAACGATACTAAAGGAAGTTTGGAGGATGCACATTTATAACATCATGTATTTTTACCCTAAGTGATTGGTTGGACAATCAATTTTACATATACTACCTAAATTAGCTGAGTTAGTTTTAGAGAAAAAATTATGTGCAGTATGTTATATAAAGGGTAGTGTGTATGTGTGTGTACATGTGTGTGTGTGCTTCTTAGGCTCAATTTATCACAAGATGTGTTTCAGTCCTTTCATAAGTACTAAATGCAAGAACTAAATCTATGATGACTACTATTCATTTTTTTTAAAAAGTAACCACATCACACACAGCCCATTATATTTTTTTGTAATTTCAAATGTTTAACAAATGCTAAGTGATTTTTTATCACCAAAAAGATAATACCTAAAATTTCAGATTAATCATCATTTTATCCAACATTCTTTAGGATCAACAGAGACAATTCCAGGTCATTTTTGAGTGATTCTTTATTTACACAGCCTTTTAAGGAACGTAAATGAGAAAAAATATTTGTCAATATACTGTTTAAGTTGCAATGATATCTAGCTACCTAAAACTATATGCAGGTCCAGATCCTTGATGCAAAAAAACTTCTCCATGCATCTTCTTAAATTCAAGCCAATGATCCAATATTTCTGTGCTTAGCCAAAGAAGACTCTCTTTTCCTCCTGGTTATGTACAACTGTATCCTGAGCTGTAAGTGCTGCATCCTTCAAGTCAATTTCACATCCTGCCTTTAGGCTCTCAGACTTGTACTTCACTGATGCTATAACTCTTGTTTACTTATTTTATGCCTGACTTCCCGAATTTATGGTTTTGCAGGAGTTGCCAGCTAAGATTCAATCACCTTTCAGCTCACTTTCACTGAGGAACCAAAAACTATTCCAAAATATGACATCTTAAAAGAAGGGTGATTCTTTAAAGGAATTTATTTATTTTTTAATTTAAATGTATTGATTGTACATATTTATGGGGTAAAGAGTTATATTTTAATGCACGTATACAATGTGTAATGATCAAATCAGGTTAGCAAATTCATCATCGCAAAAATGTATTGTTTCTTTGTGATGAGAACATTTGAGTTACCTCTCTTCTAGCCATTTGAGAACATACAATAAATTATATTAATTATATTAGTTATAGATGCCCAGCACTACTGTAAACCAATAGAACTTGTTTTTCCAATCTAGCTGTAATTTTGTGTCCATTAACCAACCTCTCACTACGCTTCCTCCCCTCCCCCCTTCCCAGCCTCTGGTATCCACAACTCTACTTTCTGCTTCTAAAAGTTCAACATTTTTTTAGCTCCCACATTTGAGTGAGAACATATGGTATTTATCTTTCTGTGCCTGACTTATTTCGTATAATGTCTTACAGTCTCATCCTTGTTGCCAGAAATGACAGGATTTCATTCTTTTTCATGAATGAGTAGTATTACATTGTGTATATATTCTACCTTTTATTTTTTTTTTCTTTTTTATTTATCATTATACAATGCAATTGATTTTTGTGACCCTTTCTCCCTTCTCTCTCTCCCTTTACACCCCCAACAACCTCAGTTCTGTTCTCTTAAGTAGTTCAACAAATTATTGTGATTGTTGTCTTTTTTTGCTGTTTGTGTTTTTGTTTATTTTTATTAGCTTCCACATATGAGTGAGAAAATGTGGTATTTCTCTTTCTATGCCTGGCTTATTTCACTTAGTATGATTTTCTTTAAGTTCATCCATATTGCCGCAAATGGCAGTATTTCATTCTTTTTATATAACATAGTAGTATTCCATTGTGTAGATATACCACAGTTTCCTTATCCACTCATCTGATGATGGACATTTGGGCTGGTTCCAACTCTTGGCTATTGTAAATAGAGCTGCAATAAACACGGGAGTACAGGTGTCCCTTTGACATAATGATTTCCATTCCTTTGGGTATATACCCAGCAGTGGCATTGCTGGATCATATGGCAGTTCTATCTGTAGTTGTTTGAGGAACTTCCATACCATTTCCCATAATGACTGCACCATTCTACAGTCCCACCAACAGTGTAGGAGGGTTCCCCTTTCTTCGCATCCTCACCAGCATTTGTTGTTCTCAGTCTTTTTGATAACAGCCAGCCTAACTGGAACGAGATGATATCTCACTGTGGTTTTGATTTGCATTTCCCAGATGAGAGTGATGTTGAGCATTTTTTCATGTGTCTGTTTGCCATTCTTATATCTTCCTTTGAGAAATGCCTATTCATTTCCTTTGCCCATTTTTTAATTGATATACCAAATTTTAAAAGAATTTTTTTCCTCCTTTTGAATGCTATTTTCTAAACATGCCGATCATAAATGTTAAAGAGCTAAGTGATACTAACTACAAAGCTCCCTTACCAATCTATTACCAATTTATTAAGGATTCACATAGATAAAAAGATAAAATGACTGCAACATTTGCTTACCAGCTCGTTTATTAGATATAAATTGCATTACTCTGCAAATGAGTTTCCAGTGCTGTAAAGTTATTAATATTGAAACACATACATTGGATCTTTGGTGGTTAAAGTGGACTGATACAAATATCTTTGGTGCATGGCATTTTGTGAGTAAATTTTGAATAAAAATATTCCACTTAAATTTGGATGCCAGATAATCCTGTTCGGGCATTCATAAATATGTTTTATTAATTGCTGCTGTAACTGTATTTTCAAAAGGATTTCTTTTGCCTTTTGTCCAAGTCCCTACAGCTAAGACCTTGCCTTCTTCATCCTCAACTACATGTGCTTTACTAACTAACTTCAGGTCTTTCATAAACAGACAGTATAAGAGAAGCAAAAGCAAAATTTAGTGGACCTGGCATTCCAATACATTCTGTCCTGTCTTGACAAATTAATTAAATTATGAAGCTAAAGTTAAAGCAATCGCTCTTGTAGCAGTGATGGGAGTAAATACACAGAAAAGGGTCACCAGTGACAGATTAACTGTTGTTTCTTTCCTTTACCGTTCTTGGATTTCCTGCTTATGAAAGGGATTTGTCATTAAAGATTTGCTGCTTTAATTAGTGTAAGAGGGAGGCCTCAGAAGGGAGGTCTCAGAAGGGAAGTAAGCTGGATTGCCTAATTACCTGAATTATACTAATTAGCCCTACATGGTAAAGTTCCTTCCCCTCTTTCCCTGCTGCAAAATTTAAATTCATCTCCTCTCAGACTAGTTCTTGTGGTTACTAGAGGTTGGGGGGGGACAGGGGAGGAGGCCTGCAGTTAGTGAGAGTTTAGTTTACAGACACCATAATACCTAGATAGGGAAAATAGGTTCTGTGGGTGTAGAGTCAAACTAGGAATCTATAGTTAACAATAATTTGCTGCATGTTATCAAATGGCTAGAGAAGAGGAGATCAAATGTCTTCATCACAAGGAAATGATTAGGTATGCTAATTACCCTGATTTGATCATCACACATGGTATAAATATATTGATATTCAACTCTATACCCACAAATATGTATAATCAATGTTTCAATAAAAATATTTTTTTTAACTTAAAAATTAGGAGTTTCTTTTAGCTCCAAAATCCTCATGAAGGGAAATCTCATCTGCAGAAATCTAGTCTATTTTGCAGTCATAGTCTCTTAGTTTAACCTCTAGAGGGCGAGCCTTCCTAATTTTAACAGGATCTGGTTCTACAGGAAAGAGCTGAGAAACTAACCATATCCCAAAATGGAAAGTAATCTCTTGTGAAGACTAGAGAGGGAAAACTATCACTACTGCTTCCAAGTTCCCTGTGACACATCGGTCACCCCAGTCTTCATTTATCACACTATGCCTTTTCTTATTCATTCCTTCATCCATAAAATGTAGAACTACCTGAAATTATCTTGGTGTCGAGAAAAAGTTAGGTAATCCCTAAAAGCTCCTTCCAGCTATTAATTCCACCAACTTCCTTGTGTGATTTTTGTTTCTTGGCACCAAAACAGTAAATGCTGTTGGCTCTATATCAAAATATTAACTCATTAAGTGTCCCATCTCTAGCTTCCTCCCCCTGGGTTTTATTTGTTTGTTTGGTTTGGTTTGGTTTTTAAGCACAGAGGTAGTGTTTTACCAGATTAAAAAAAGGTTACCAGTGAAAAGTATGCCACCTAATAAGTTATAAAGACAGCCACATATTGTGTAGTCATACAATACATGATACCTGTCTATTATAAATGAAAATTTCTAGGGCCGAGCCCGTAGCGAGAGTGCGGCGCTGGGAGCGCAGCAGCGCTTCCGCCACGGGTTCGGATCGTATATAGGGATGGCCAGTGCACTCACTGGCTGAGCGCCATGTGGCCGATCTCAAAAAAAGACAAAATAAATAAATAAATAAATAAATGAAAATTTCTAGAATGTCAAATTATTTTCCAAGGGTCACCTTAT
>NW_007728523.1:123452-127487 GCF_000696425.1 Galeopterus variegatus | reverse complement strand
TAAATAAATAAATAAATGAAAATTTCTAGAATGTCAAATTATTTTCCAAGGGTCACCTTATTTCTCATTGGCAGAGACAGAATTTAATCTCATAACTTTAAAATGTTTATCTGAGATTTGCTTGCAAATTTCACCACTAGGCTTCCCGTCAAAACAAAAACTAACGTTTACTGAACAACTTTCTAAGTGTCAAGCATTGTGTTAGGTGCTTTACCTGAATCATATCTTTTAATCCTTACAATTCAAGGACATGTTATTATCCATTTTACAAATGAGGAACCTGAGGCTCAAAGATGTTAAGTAACTTGCTCAGCATCACTCAGCTAGAAGGTTTAACTAGAATTCAAGCCACTTTTGTCCAACAGAGTCCATTTTATTGTCCATGGCTACTTTATCAACCTATGAAGACTGCCCTAAAATGTCTCCAAATCTGTAAACTTTTATGTACTCTGTTCTTTCGAGGACCATAAAGAGAATTCAAAGAAATCTCAGGAATAACAAAGAACTCATTTTCTCAATACCCCCATCTCTGGGTGAAACCGACTCATATAGCTTAGAAAAATTCTAAATCCTGATTTCAGACTGTACTGGAGAGGTGGTATTGGGTAATGTTTAAGTTACAGATTCTAGAGGCAGATAGCCTAGACTGAAATTTTAGCTCCTCATTTACTAGCTGGATCACTTGTATTGAATTATGTATGTATTATTTAAGTCCAGTTTCCTCATTTGGAAACTGGATAATAATACATACTTCACAGGTGAGGCTTAAATAAATAGCTACGTGTGAAGTTATTACAACAACATTTCATAAATACTAAGTAAATGCAAACTTTTCCTATTTTTGTTTGGGGTCAAGAGAGAGAAGTTTAATAATGGAAACTATTAGAAAGGATCACCAACTTGAAAAAAATAAAATAAAAGAATGTGTACATCAATTAAGCTTAAAAATTAAGACTTTTAAAAGACCCCATGTAAATATTCCTGTTTGGATTTCTGTTTGGTTCTTTGGAGTGATATGACTTCCATGGGTGCACAATGAGATTGTTTTTAGGCAAGGAATAAAGCCTGTCTACTTCATAAATCCTGTGCAGATTTCACTCCAAAGCCAGCTCCCACCCTGCCCCTTTGCAATGAAACCAAAATGCCTTATCTCTCTAAGAATACTTCAAAAACTAAAAACATCCCTGCAGAAAAATAAAGAAATCTATCACACCAATCTTGCTTTCTTTTTCACAGATGTTTTATGAAATTCAGTATTTCATCTCAATATCCCAAACATTCCAACCACTTAATGTTCTTCTGTCCTCACCAGCTCAGTCTGTACCTCAGAACAGAGCTTCTCCTCTGGAAATAATGACCCACATCTCCAGTTCAGGGGTTCCTCCGAGTAAACATGCTTGACAAATAACAACTCCACAGCATATTCTATTGCATGAATTCCTCAGCCTCTATTTACTTGCCTTTAATTTTTTTAATATTTAAAGCATCTGTCAGTAAAGCAAGATGTCAAAGGAGATAAACTCTACCACCTACTNATCACCAACTTGAAAAAAATAAAATAAAAGAATGTGTACATCAATTAAGCTTAAAAATTAAGACTTTTAAAAGACCCCATGTAAATATTCCTGTTTGGATTTCTGTTTGGTTCTTTGGAGTGATATGACTTCCATGGGTGCACAATGAGATTGTTTTTAGGCAAGGAATAAAGCCTGTCTACTTCATAAATCCTGTGCAGATTTCACTCCAAAGCCAGCTCCCACCCTGCCCCTTTGCAATGAAACCAAAATGCCTTATCTCTCTAAGAATACTTCAAAAACTAAAAACATCCCTGCAGAAAAATAAAGAAATCTATCACACCAATCTTGCTTTCTTTTTCACAGATGTTTTATGAAATTCAGTATTTCATCTCAATATCCCAAACATTCCAACCACTTAATGTTCTTCTGTCCTCACCAGCTCAGTCTGTACCTCAGAACAGAGCTTCTCCTCTGGAAATAATGACCCACATCTCCAGTTCAGGGGTTCCTCCGAGTAAACATGCTTGACAAATAACAACTCCACAGCATATTCTATTGCATGAATTCCTCAGCCTCTATTTACTTGCCTTTAATTTTTTTAATATTTAAAGCATCTGTCAGTAAAGCAAGATGTCAAAGGAGATAAACTCTACCACCTACCGGGAGCAGTTGGTGGAGAAGACACAACTGGTGGGTACACTTGGAAGAATCAAGGAGGATGCTAGGTTTCGCTCTTCAGTTTCTACCTGTGTTTATGATTACTGCTATGTATCTCAACACACTCATCTTTTGGAGATTTCCATGTGCAGCTCTGAACATCTCCTTCATAGTGAAAATAGTTTCCTGTTATAAAAGGAAGTAGGTTTCTTCCTACATAGATAATTGTTGTGATTAATCCAGCTAAGAGTTCATAGAGAGATGGTGATTTGCTGTAGTCATGCATATACACATCGTTAACCCAGCGCATAAGCATGGCAGCCTTTAATTTGTACCTCTAATTTCATTTGAAAGTTACCCTCTTGCATTAACACTCATATGAATTATTTTATTTCAAACTATTGCAGGTTTTTTCTGATAATTCTTTGTTGTAGAGCTGTCCTGTGCATCATAGGATTTTTTGAAGCATCCCTGGTCTCTACCACTAGATGCCAGCAGCACACCCCTCCCTCAGTTGTGACAACCAAAAATGTCTCCAAACATTGCTAAATGTCCCCTGGCAGGGAAAAATTGCCCCCTGTTAAGAACCACTCATCAACTGGTACTGTCCTATAACTTTTAAATCATATTAAATGTTTTATTCTCTTTGGAAATGTTATTAGTAAATATCAAGGTTTCATTTTCCCCTGAATTTGGACTTTGCTTTTCTCTGCTAGTGGATAGAAGACCATTGTGTAAATATTATAAAGTTTCTGCATTGTTGAGTTATGAAAACTGTAACCAAACAGCTATGTTATAAGCCAGGTCATTAAAAGTGAAACTGAGCTATACATTATCTATGCTCCTGTTCTATAGTTCAGCTTAGTGTACTGGCTTACATTCGCTGACTCTAGCAAAGTCTTCCCACTTACATGCCCTCCTAAATGCCTGCATCAGGTAAGGCCCATTGGAGCCTCAAAACAAAAGCAAGCAGTTGCCTAACTGTGGATGATGTCACAGCTATGCACAGCCAGTGCAATTTGGGCCCCAGGAAGCAGTGGGAATTGAACAATACTGCCCCTGTTTAACCTGATTGCCAAGGAAGTAAAAACAACCTGTATACTCAAAGTGCAGACATCTATGGCATTGGGGCCTGCCCAAGATCGGGCTGTGAAGTATGCCCAGGTCACCATGGGTCACATGCGTCACCTTTTCAGTGTCATCCTCGATCCCACGTCCAGTCTTTTTCCTGCCCCAGAGCAGCTTCTAAGGCATCACCCACCAGGCCTGTCTGCCCAGTGGCTTCTGGTGCTTAAACTAAACCATTTTCCCATTTACCTGACCTTTCGTGATTCTCATTTCTGGCTGGTCTCACATAATAGTCTGCAGTAATCTTGATCGGCATTTCTAAACTGGTGGTCCATGGGTCACATCCACCCCCTGAAACATTTATTTAGCCAGAAAGATGTTTTTAAACTCTTTGGTTTAACTGTCAACATTTATATACTCAGAAATTTTATCTAAAACTTCCATATTTCCAGCTTCTCTTGAAGAATCTGCATGTGACACTGCTGGCCCTGGAGCAGTCAGCTGCAGCTAAGCCATAGGGACTTGTTTAGGCAGATCACATTGTGTGCTCCCTGGTTCATCCCGGGGCTCACTTCCCTCATTCATGTGACCTGCCTCAACCCTATAGGCAGCTGAGTTTGTGATCCTCTCATTTGAATCCCAGAGATTTACATGCTGAAGCTGTAATTACTTCTGGAAAACAGAATCAGTAAGGATAACGGAGGATTTATAAAATTGAAAACAATAACTTTTTAATGCTATTAAAGCACTTTTCCTAAACGTTATTTTTCATAATAGACATTATCAAGCACTG
>NW_007728523.1:120076-121947 GCF_000696425.1 Galeopterus variegatus | reverse complement strand
GGCTATGTTAAAAATGGTGGTCAAGGAAGCAGCCTCTAAGGAGGTGACATTAGCAAAGCAACAAGAAAGAAGAAAGGAGACAATAAAGGGATGCAGTTGCTCAATAAATATATATTGAATAAAAAAATGAAATTATAAACTCAGCACCATATTTCTAGCTTTGGGGAGACACAAAGAGAATAAGAAGACAAAGAGACATTAGAAAGAGGGGAAGGAATATAGTTATGTTTTATAAGTGCCTACAAGAGGCTGAGCACAGTGCCTCGAATGGAATAAGCCCCCAACAAATGGTAGCTGTGTTTGGTGCTATCTGCCCACCGATTTACAAGCACGATTGCACTTAATACTCTCATGGATCCCACCAGGTAGACATTAATATTCTCATTTTACAGAAAAGGAAGCTGAGGCTGAGAGGTGTTCGGTAACAGGGGCCAGCCAAACAGCTAAAAAGTGGCACAACTGACCCTGAAGTCAGAGAGATTTCCTCCCACCACACTGGCTTTGACTACTGTCTCTGAGCATCACTGCCATGACCACACATCCTTGCACATTCTCCTTTAAAAAATTGGAGCTGAAAAGAAATTGCCCTCTAAATTCCAGGAATGTGGCCAAGTGAAGAAGGTAATGCTAAAAAATCATTTCTGTATCTTAGAAGACAAACGTCCTTTGACANCTGTAATTACTTCTGGAAAACAGAATCAGTAAGGATAACGGAGGATTTATAAAATTGAAAACGATAACTTTTTAATGCTATTAAAGCACTTTTCCTAAACGTTATTTTTCATAATAGACATTCATCAAGTGCCTCTTATCAAGCACTATTTTTAAGTGTCGTAGTCAAATGCCAGTCACAGTTTGAAGCTCTTTTTATGAATTATTTCATCTAATTCTTACAATACCCATATAAGGTAGATACCATTATTATCTTCTTATTGGGATAAGGAAACTGGGGCACAGAGAGGTAAAGAAACTTCAGCAGAACAGGCACAGCCTCACAGGCACAGCAAGTTAATCTGACTTGGCTCAGGCCCAGGAGGACGAGTCCCGCCCTGCAGGGGCCGTGGCCTCCTGGCTGGGTGAATACAAAATGCTCTCCTGGCAGCCTTTGGTTGGTGGTACTGAAAACCCAGCACTGCTGCTTTGGGCTGACTGTGGAAAGCTGGTGTAGACAATAGGCGGTTTCTCATCTGCAGTGCTTTGACAGGTACTTTTGGGAGAGTTTCTTAACTTGTCTGAACTCCAATTCCCTCATCTGATAACAACTCTGCTTCTCAGAGTTGTTATAAAAATTGACTTAATTTGAGAATCAGTAAGCTTGGCTTGGAGTCTGGAGTCAGCCCCCTGAGTTCCTTTCCATCCAGAATTTTTGGTTGCAGAACATTGGAACAGCTATGATCATGAGCCCTGAATAAGATCTATGTTCTTATGGAGATTATATTCTAGCAGAAGGAGGCAAATAAGAAACTAGCAAGCAAAGACACACCCTAGACAATTTCAGATAGTGCTAAGAAAAAACAAACAAGGAAACAGACAAGGCAATGTGAGAAGACAGAGACAGCTGGCATGAGATGGAAAACAATGAATAAGGGCTATGTTAAAAATGGTGGTCAAGGAAGCAGCCTCTAAGGAGGTGACATTAGCAAAGCAAGGAGAAAGAAGAAAGGAGACAATAAAGGGATGTAGTTGCTCAATAAATAAATATTGAATAAAAAAATGAAATTATAAACTCAGCACCATATTTCTAGCTTTGGGGAGACAAAGAGAATAAGAAGACAAAGAGACATTAGAAAGAGGGAAAGGAATATAGTTTTGTTTTATAAGTGCCTACAAGAGGCTGAGCACAGTGCCTCGAATGGAATAAGCCCCCAACA
>NW_007728523.1:81825-119259 GCF_000696425.1 Galeopterus variegatus | reverse complement strand
AGTGAAGAAGGTAATGCTAAAAAATCATTTCTGTATCTTAGAAGACAAACGTCCTTTGACAACCAAGTGACTCTTAATCATGTGAAATGCCAGAACAACTTGTGTCCACACTGATAAAGTGAAGCCAACAATTAAATGTCTGTTGATGTAAGTGTCCACTCCTGCTCATAACCATGCAACATAGCTTCTATATTTTTTGGTCTACAGTAAGCTATGTACTAAGATCCTAGGTTTCTCCATCAATTTTGAAGTCTTGCAAAAAGACCATAATGTGGTCAGACGGAATGATTACAAACATATTATCAAATTGACTTTTCGTATTTGAAGAACCCTTATTGAGAATCAGTTTCTTAAGAAATTATTCTATTTAAAAAAATAAAAAATAGCATGCTGGGAATGTAAAATGTTATGGTCTCTCTGAAAAACTGATGAGATGTTTCCTTAAAAAGACTAAAATATACACTTACTGTGTAACCTAGCAATTCCATTTATCCCAGAGAAATGAAAACATATGTCCACACAAACCTGTACATGGTTATTCATAGCAACTGTATTTGAAATAGCCAACAAAATTATTGCTTACAGTTTCTGAGGCTGGGAAGTCCAGAGTCCAGGGAACATATCTGGTGAGGGTCCTGGTGATGGTGACACTGACCCATGGCTCTCACATGGCAGAAAACTGCAGAGCAGAGAGAGAGACCCTCGCATGTGCTCTTCTTTTAATGCCCACCGAACCATGACCCTGACCACCATTATTAATCCATTCACAACGACATGGTCCTACAATCTAATCACTTCTTCAAGGACCCACCTTTCAATTACCGTAATAGTTTTTATGACCACCTCAGCAATTACAGTGGGGGCCAAGTTTCCAATACCTGGAACTTTGGGGGAAACAATATAAGCTTCAATGAGTTTGGAGGGGACATTCAATCCACAGTGCTTCACAAATGACTAAAGTTTCTCCTAAATCACTGACTTACAACAACAATTCTCATTTTTCAGAGGCTCTCACCCAAAGTTAGTTTCCACCAGTTAGGCAAGGGTGGGTACACTGAGGTTCAGCAAGGGCACAGTGCACAGTAGTGGCTCAACGAATATTGGCTGAGGGAAAGCACTAACACAAAGTGCTTATATACGTATTGAGTATGTATATAAGAATATAAGAAAAAACACAATGGAATCCTGCATGGGAAAAATTGAAAGAAAATTAATAAATAAAACAACTTGTAATGCTAGAGAATGAAGACTGAGGAGGGGGAAGAGTTTCTCGCTTAGTAGTATAGTACTTTATGTACATACAGAAACCACTATTCTTTCCAAAATCAGATGTTCTAATAGAAACAATTGAGATGAACTAAGCTATTAGGGTAGTCCCAGGAAACTCCCTTAAGTGTCAAGTCAATCCAAAGTCACCGTTCTATATAGATAACCATATAGATAACGATAACCAAGCTTTGAGATTCTTTCCAAGGCTGGTCTTACCACAGTTCTGGAAGTGATGGTTGAAAATGTGAATGGCTATGTTTACTCTAGGATGGTGAAAAAGTATCTATTTTACTCTGTACTTTTCCCTACTTAACCTAAATAAGTTCAGCTTCAATGTCTATGTATTTCCTTCTGTGGTTTAGTCCAGCGTGGTGAGGTCAATGCCTCCAGGGACTGGGCAGGTAAAAAAAAAAAAATGCATGAGGAAGTAGTGACACATGGTGAGCATAAGAGCATGTCTCACCTAAAGTCATTCAAACCCAAATATGATAAAAAGAAAAGAGCACGCAAAACACCGTCAACTGCCAAGTTGCAACCTCTGGTTAGACCATCAGGGCCCAGACCAGCGCAATTACCACTCACCTCAGGGAAATACCACTCACCTCTTGCAGGTGTCCCGTGGCTAAGGAGGAGGCCAGGCTTGTTTTCTTTTGAATCAGGCAGACGAGGCAGCCAAATTGAGGAAGTGCCAAAGTTTGTTGCCATGAAAGACTGAAAGCTCCTCCCAAAGACACCCACTTGTTGACTGTTTACATTAGGAGGAGTTTGGCAAGGAAGTTAGAGATATCACCAGTGCAATGACATCGGCTGCAACCCTGAAAAACAGCAGCTGTAGTCAGGCACATTAGGGTCCAAAAGGCTGCTACAAAACATGCATTAATATCCTGTTCCCTCCTACTCATAGTAACCCAGTGCCAATAATTTGTAACATTTATATTGTTCTGGATAAACTGAGAGGAAAGTAGAAGAAAACTTGCAACAGGCAGTAGTTCCTAGAAGCAGGTGCCAGCTTTCTGTTGAGTTTCTGTTGAGTGCTGTAGTGCTAAATCCCGATAATCTTAAAATCAAGAAGAAATACCTGCAAATCACCAACCCACGAGTTCATCCTCTCAGCTCCAAGCAAAATAATTCTACATCTGTTAATGCAGGCTGAAAATCTGGAAGCTTCCATTGTGTGAAATTCAGAGACTCATTTGATTCAGGATCCAAATTGTTCATTAAAAAAAAATGTAGCACTTATGTCTGTTTCCTGCTAAATGCTATTCAAATGGTTGACATCTGGTCTGTTATAAAATCCTATGTAATTTGAGTCCTGATTACATGATTGGATCTTCCACTGTACCCTCCAGACAGAATCTTAAAAATGCCTTCCTTTTGAATTCAGGAAGTGAGGAATTATTTTAACTTTTTTTTTTTTTAACAACAGGACAAATATGGATCAGACTTACCACTTTTGCAGGTATTCATTTATCAATTTATTTATTCAATGACATTTACTGAACAATTATTATGTACCAGCCACCATGATAGATGCCAGAAATAAAAGAATGGGTAAAACATGGTACCCACCCTCACCAAAATCCAGCAGAAAGACAATAGGTGGACACTGTCAATTGCCAATCTAGCATTCATTTCCCTCTTAGGATTTCCAAACAGAACTCTGGCTGAAGGGTAAATCCTTTCCTCTTGTCAGTTACTAGGCAGGTGAAAATTCTTGCCAAGTCATGAAAAGAGGTGTGCTGGGGGCCTCCCCCACGCTCTTCAGAATGAACTTCTGGAAGCTTTTATTTGTCTTCCTCTGGATGATGTTGTTCATAGATTATACATCTGGAATTGCTGCATCCAACTCATCTCCAGCCTGAGGATGGGGCTGATTCACAGACAGGTGCAGAACTGGCTGAAAGGTCCACAAGGAAATGGAGCCAGAGTCAATGGAATAAAATCACTGAAAGTCTGCACTATGTCTGGGCTTCTTGTTACGGGAGCCAATGAATTTCTTTGTCATTTAAGGCAATTTGACTTAGATTTCCTTGCACTTGCAAACAAAACCGTTACACATTTACCAAACAGCTCTTCTCGTAAGAAGATTCATGGCTTGCACCATTTCTTTTCTCAAAGACGATAGTGATATGTAATGCCACAAACATTTCAAGGCATTTGCATGAACTGTGTTTCTGCTTCATGGTTAAGACACTCGATATTCTTGGACACTTTTCACTTCTCTCTTTGTCCAGTGAACCTTCCCTTAATGCCACCTAGTTTAACTTAAACTACAGCATGAGAAATGTAAGGTAAACAGAGGAAAGTTTCTCAAAATCTGAGTGTTTCTGTAGGTCTAATTTCAGTTATAAAAAAATGTGTTAGTAGAAATATCTTTAAAATTAGAGTGTGGTTTCATTTATTGACATGGCTTAAGGATCAAACAGAGGAAAGTTTCTCAAAATCTGAGTGTTTCTGTAGGTCTAATTTCAGTTATAAAAAATGTGTTAGTAGAAATATCTTTAAAATTAGAGTGTGGTTTCATTTATTGACATGGCTTAAGGATAGTTCAGCTGAAGCTGAAGGTATAGAGAGTGGATGCAGACAGAGCAATCTCTCAAGAAGGGTTCCACCCCTGGGAGCCTCTGAATCATGGCTCTCTGTGAAGCAGGCATAGCAGAAATGTTAGCTGTACCCTCCTCGTTGCTATCCTCGTTAAAGGTAGGGGAAAACTGGACATTTAGGGTGGCCCAGTTGAGGGATGGGATCCATCACCTATATGACTAATTGTAACTGAGAGTGTGCTGGCCTTGAAATAGCTGTGCCTTTGGTTTTTATTCCATCAGTACACGTATTTCAGCTGTGAAGGATGTCATTCATTCTGTGCGTAAACCATCACAGATACAAAATGGTGGAGGGGGGCGGCGTGTAGCAGGCAGTAACACAGAGAATATTCTGGAACTGGCTTTAGGAAAATTGTGTTCTATTCCTGGCCCACACAAAACTGGAGGTAATAACAGAGAATCCTGTCCTACCCACCATTTCTAACCTTGCTCACCCTTCATCATCATCAGCCAAATAAGTTTCTATACTAGAAAAGAGAATAGAAGGTCTGGGATCCCCAGCATCACATCTAGCATTCATTACATTTTGGAACAATGACTGCAGGTGATCATTTACTTAATGACCAAATTATATCACATAACATTAGGAGAGTAGAGCCAATACATAAAATGGAGCCATAAAATGTCAAAATTAAAATACGTTTTCTTAAATTTCTGAAGTGTTTAATTAGAAGGCATTAGTTTAAGGATAAAATCCTAAAGTGTCTGTGATTTTCCTTTGAAAAGAAAATATTTCAATATCTACCTTTATGCAGGTAAAAACATTAAAAATGTACTTACCTTTGCAGTTTCTGTTGCTAAGTAAAGCAAGTGATAATACTACTATAAATTGTTTAAAAATGTCTCTCTATTATATTTCTAAATCCAAGAAGAGATTGCCATTTTCAAAGTACCATTGCTGGTTCCTCTAGCTTCTGTTGATGGGCACATGATCTGCTGAGTGTTTTAAAGTGTGCTTTTGAGACTTCCGTAGTATTCACAGAATAAATATACAGAAGAATATTCAACATTTTTCACTATCATAAGACCACCTTACATTTCTTCATTACTCTTTTGTTTCTAACATGTCTTTGCATACCACATTATATTTCTCACTTTTCTGCGAGGTAGGCTTTATTGTACTGATATGAAATGATATGAAAAGTGGATATATAAAGAATGTGAAAGCTCACAAGCTGTCAATTAAAAAGTGGAACTCCACCTCAAGTTTATGAATGGTTAGTTTAGTTTCTTTAAAAAGAATGTTCTTATTAAAACACTGCTCATCCCCAAGAAAATCACTGACAGTGTGCCCTGAGGGATTTATCTGAGCAATGTCAAAGTGGCACAGACTCTGTTACTGATTAACTCAGGTCATTATTTTAGACTATGATGAAACTATTATTTCAATTTTAATATGATAATCATAAACACTTTAACAGCAATGCCCACATGACTTCTTTTTGCCCCACATTGCTTGTCCTAGCGCTTTAAATCTAATAGGCTCTCAAATACCCAAGGCCTTCCATCCTACACAAACAAGAGTCAGCAGAGAGTGCCTGCGTGGAGCAACATCTGTCCTCTCCAGAGGTTCTTAAATGTGTCAACAGGATTAAAGAGAAGCGACTTGCCCCGACTTCCTCATCTTCAACAGGATCAAAAGGGAGTCCCAGACACTCCCCTTCCCCCAGCCTGCAACATTCAGAGTCTCACCACCGCTGCCTTGAGTCCCCCAAGACGAATCTCATTATGTCTCATACTTTTATACATGTCAATCATCCTAATAAGGTCCAGATTCTCAGGTCATCTGGAATCTTCCTTAATCCAACCCCCATAAAGCCCTGACAGTCCCAGTTTGGCATTCTCTTCTGCTCCTCCCCAATTCTTGGAATCCTTTCCACACTGCCCTCTGCAATTCATGGTCCATCCTTTGTAAAATCCCTCTATCCTCAAGCTGTCTCTAAATGTCCCCTTTTTTTTCTTGATCTAACCATAAGCTGACTGTTCCCTGGGGACACTGTTTCCCCTGCTGCCTCTCAACCAATAGTCCCTTTTTTCTCCCACAGCCCTTGTATTACTTGAGTGTCTAACAGGCATCTCAAATCTAAAGGTCCAAATGGATTCCTGATCTTCCCCCGCAAAACTCCTCCACCACAGTCCTCCCTATTTTATTGAAGGCACCTTCATCCTTCCAGTTGCTCAGGCCAAATACCTTAGAGTCATCCTTGATTCTTTTTTCGGTTATACTCTGTATTCAATCTGTAAGAAAACCCTGTTGGTTCTACTTTCAAAATCTATTCGGAATCCAAACTCTTCTCTCTTCCCACTGGTGACCCACTACCATCCCCTGCCATGGTTACCACAATGGCGTCTTTAAACGTCTCCCTACTTCCACCTGAGTCTATTCCACCTCAACCCAGCAGCCAGAGCAATCCTTTAAATACATAAGTCAGGTCATGTCACCACCCTGCTAGAAACCTTCCAAAGACTCCCTGTTTAAACAAGAGTAGCACAAGCCAAAGTCCTTACAATGCCTTACCAGGCCCCACATGTTCTGGCCCCTTGGCCCCTCTGATCCCTTCTCCTACTCTCCCTGGCTACTCTGCTCTATCTACTCTGCACTCCCCAGAGCTCCCAGGAGGGACTGGCAGACACTGTCTTCCTTAGGGTATTTGAATTTACTATTTCCTCTGCTTAGAGCACTCTTCTTCCAGATACCCTTTGCCCCAACTCTCCCGATCACCTTATCCTCCTGTGTGCTTTCTCTTAACTCTCATCCTTTTATCTATATGATTTCCTAATGTACTATATTTTTTCCCCAGCCTCCATAAGAATGTAATGTCAGGGGCTTGGGCCTTTACTTATTTTGTTCACTAAGGTATCCCAAGTGCCCACGTAGAGCATAGTGACTGATTCCTGATCATCTCCCACAAACCTGCCTCACCACAGATGCCCCTATCTCAGTTGATGGCAACTCCATCCTTTTAGTGGCCCAGGTCAAAAACACTGGAGGCATCCTTGACTCTTATCTGTTACACCCACATCCAAATCAATCAGGAAGTCCTGCTGCCTCCACCTTCAAAATAATTGCTCAATAATTTTATGTTGAAGGAAGTACTGATTGATCCTTGTGAAATTGGCTAATAACATGACCCAATTCCAATATTTCAAATCTTTTTACATATCCCACACATTGATACCCCATTAATTACATGCATATGTATAGGTAGTCTTTCTAAACATTAATATGGAATCTACATCTCCCTGGGTTGACTTCTACTGGGTATATACTTCATTAACTTTCTAAGTGTTGGGACCATGTGCCAGATACTTTATAAATCTTATAGGTCCAGGTTACTTCTGCTAGCCAGGAGGGCTCTGGAAGTGTTAGCTGATGGTAATGCAGATAGTGATTTCATAATCAGCAGCAAAGTCACAACTCAGAGTTGAAATCCTATTGAAAAATGAATCCAAATCAACAAATCTTTGTTATGTGACTACACTAGGAATTCTACTGGAGATGAACAAAATGTGTAGGCCTCAAAATACACATCGTCTGATAGAAAACACAGTTATTTAAACAAATACCACACCTCGCTCAGCCAGTGAGCGGGAACCGGTCTGTATGTGGGATCCGAACCCTCGGCGGGAGCGCCGCCGCACTTCCCAAGCGGCGCACTGTAGCAGTGCGCCACCGGGCCAGCCCTATCTATATGATTTTCTAATGTACTATATTTTTTCCCCAGCCTCCATAAGAATGTAATGTCAGGGGCTTGGGCCTTTACTTATTTTGTTCACTAAGGTATCCCAAGTGCCCACGTAGAGCATAGTGACTGATTCCTGATCATCTCCCACAAACCTGCCTCACCACAGATGCCCCTATCTCAGTTGATGGCAACTCCATCCTTTTAGTGGCCCAGGTCAAAAACACTGGAGGCATCCTTGACTCTTATCTGTTACACCCACATCCAAATCAATCAGGAAGTCCTGCTGCCTCCACCTTCAAAATAATTGCTCAATAATTTTATGTTGAAGGAAGTACTGATTGATCCTTGTGAAATTGGCTAATAACATGACCCAATTCCAATATTTCAAATCTTTTTACATATCCCACACATTGATACCCCATTAATTACATGCATATGTATGGGTAGTCTTTCTAAACATTAATATGGAATCTACATCTCCCTGGGTTGACTTCTACTGGGTATATACTTCATTAACTTTCTAAGTGTTGGGACCATGTGCCAGATACTTTATAAATCTTATAGGTCCAGGTTACTTCTGCTAGCCAGGAGGGCTCTGGAAGTGTTAGCTGATGGTAATGCAGATAGTGATTTCATAATCAGCAGCAAAGTCACAACTCAGAGTTGAAATCCTATTGAAAAATGAATCCAAATCAACAAATCTTTGTTATGTGACTACACTAGGAATTCTACTGGAGATGAANGTTACACCCACATCCAAATCAATCAGGAAGTCCTGCTGCCTCCACCTTCAAAATAATTGCTCAATAATTTTATGTTGAAGGAAGTACTGATTGATCCTTGTGAAATTGGCTAATAACATGACCCAATTCCAATATTTCAAATCTTTTTACATATCCCACACATTGATACCCCATTAATTACATGCATATGTATGGGTAGTCTTTCTAAACATTAATATGGAATCTACATCTCCCTGGGTTGACTTCTACTGGGTATATACTTCATTAACTTTCTAAGTGTTGGGACCATGTGCCAGATACTTTATAAATCTTATAGGTCCAGGTTACTTCTGCTAGCCAGGCGGGCTCTGGAAGTGTTAGCTGATGGTAATGCAGATAGTGATTTCATAATCAGCAGCAAAGTCACAACTCAGAGTTGAAATCCTATTGAAAAATGAATCCAAATCAACAAATCTTTGTTATGTGACTACACTAGGAATTCTACTGGAGATGAACAAAATGTGTAGGCCTCAAAATACACATCGTCTGATAGAAAACACAGTTATTTAAACAAATAATTTCAATAAAGTGTGTTAAATGGAATATGAGTATTGATACAAGGTGAGAATAATTAACTCCATAAGTCAGAGAAGGGCAAGAGAAAGTCAGTTCACTGGGAACACAACGTGGGGGAAGACATCCCTAGCAAGGAAAAACTGAACAAGACTTTTTGTTTGTTGTAAGGCTTCTGTTCTTTATTATTAGTGTTACTGCTCTTGGCCATAAGAGGACAGGTGGGGAGGGAGGATTCAATTCATGAATTAGAATGCATACATTAGGTAATGATTCGAATTAAACTCTTTCCAAAGTGTCCTGCAAAATTCTGATATATGATGACTCAAATGATCAAAAAAGGATTATATTAATTTAGTCAAGTTTTGACTCAGAATGCTTTTGGCAAAGTTTGCATGAATACTATTTCATGTATCTGATGCCAAAACTGAAATATTAATAGACTCTTTTAAGATTAAAATCTAGTCATACACATGGCTCCAAGAGGCATAGTAATTAGGAGAAAAAATAATCTGAAGCCATTTCTTTCTGTGAACCATTGGAACTGTGAAGTTTTAAGATTAAAATCTAGTCATACACATGGCTCCAAGAGGCGTAGTAATTAGGAGAAAAAATAATCTGAAGCCATTTCTTTCTGTGAACCATTGGAACTGTGAACAGCTACAATCTGTCTTTGCATTTTCCTTGAAAGTTTAAATCACAAAACAACAAAGAACAAAAATGCCAGTTCCTATACAACAGCCTGAGTATAATTCTGTTCTAACTCTGTTTTTGAAATTTTGGCCACTTGTTATGGCAACATTTTCGGCTAGAATCTGTGAATTAGTCTAGACATTGCTTTTCTAACAGGCATGGGTAACTAATTCACATCTTTCCAAAACTAAAAATAAGCAACAAATTTCACTTTTCCTTGGGAATAGTGTGCTTCTTTTGACATTCTTTAAGCTATTTCTTAAAATGGAACTGGATTATACTGACTCTAGCACAAAGTAGGCAATTATCACTGAGAGCCTATGTTTCCATACCTGTAAAATTGAAATAGTAAGACTTGCCTTACCTCACAAAGTGTTTGTGGGGCTCAATGAGACAACAGATGAACAAAATGTTGCATACCCATGCAGTGGAATGTTATTTAGCCATGAAAAGGAATGAGGTCCATATTGCAACATGGATTAATCTTGAAAACATATGCTAAGTAAAAGAAGCTGGACACAGAAAGCCACATTTCTATAATTACATTTATATGAAATGTCCAGAGTAGGTAAATCCATAGAGACAGAAAGTAGATTAGTGGTTGTCAGGGGTAGGGGAAAGGAAGACTAGGAAGTCAGAGCTAATGGGCCCAAGGAGTAATGAAAATGCTTTGAAATCAGATAGTGGTGATGGCTGCACAACTATATGAATATATTAGAAAACACTAAAATGTATACTTTTAAAGTATAAATGTATGGCATACGCATTATATCTAAATTTTTCAATTTATACCCTACAAATATAATATTCAACTATTTAATTGTTGCTGTCCTTATTCAGGAGTCTCTTGATTTCCAGGTTAGGGGTCCTTCCCTGGGAGTATGGTACAGTTCTTTTTCCCCCCCTCAAAATCTCTCTCTAAAGTACTTAGAACTGCCCACCAGGCTTCTGGACAGTAGCTGAGGAAGCAATTGGTGCTTTAAAGAGAGCAGGGGCAGGAAGAATGGAGAATTGACAAACATGACCAAGTATAACAAGAATTCCTTCCTCTATAAGCCAAACGTCATGAAGATGTAGAGTCTTCTTTTACTAACACAGTGCCCTCGGGGGCTAAGTGTGTTTTTGCATCACTTTTTACTCAAAGCTGCACTTAATACCTATTTGAATCAGTTTCACCTGGGTAAAAATGTGTGTGCGCGCGCGCGCTTGTGTATAAGAGAAAAATGTGGAAACAGAACACGATTCATCAGGGCTCTTTTATTCCTACCACTAAAGGTCACCAGGTTCTTACCATTTCACATATTTTAGAAGGATTTTTTTCTTAATTTCTAGAAATTCTGAATAACTTGTATAAGGGAAAATCTGTCAGCAGAAGATGAATAATCAAAAATATACTATTAAAACTTTCACTAAAATTACATAATATCATCATCTCAGATGTGACACAATATTTATTTCCTATCCACAAACTGTTTTCAAACAAAAGAACATAATTTTATTTAGTTTGGTCATTTTATAGGATCAAGTAAGGAATATAAATCAGACCAAAAAATATATTTGGTAAAATCACAACATGAGTTTCATAGAGAATTAATTTGGTAGTGCACTGATTATTATCCTTCACCACCCAAAGGAATAGCATGCAGTAACAGATGAATAAAGCATTTTTAAAAAATAATTTCTTGAAGAGTTTAAGTGTAGATAAGAAAGTAGAAACTGGTTAAAAACCAGCACACATAAGATGCTCCTATTTCCATTGTTTTTAATGTGCAAACATGAAAAGAAGGTGTGGAGACTGTTCACAGTAGCCGTCTCCAAGAGGGTGGTGGGTGGGTGGTCTTAGCTTCTTTGAGCTCATCTGTATCTTCTGACTTTCCTGTTATAGAAATGTAATAAAAGATTGAGATTTGTTACAACAAGAAAAAAGAAGTTGATTACAAATAAAAACACTGTCATTGTTTGAATTCACTTTTACAAAAAGATGTCCCCCCAAATAAGGTCAGTTTCTCTATCATTTTAGGAAGATTGATATAAATTCAGAATAAAACCAGGACAATTTGGTCAGACTAAGCAGGATACATACAAAGTGAGTCCTTCAAAAAATAGAAATTGGTTGAGTCATTTATGCCATTTGACTGAATTTTCCTTTTTTCAGCTTTTTGGTGGTCATTAGAGACAGCCTGAATTATAGAATGCTTTTAGAGAGTTGCTCTTTTTATAGTTTTCTAATTAGATTTTTAAAAATAATTTGTAATTAGAATATTGTGTGCAAACAGCAAATGACTTTGAGTTTATTCTTAAGTAGGTAGAGTATTCTTGTTTACACAATTATTTGCATTACTAAAATCTGTTTTTATAGAAAGCAGAAAAGTAAGGTTCGGTCTGTCATGTGTACAAATATAGTAATTTCACTTGATTCTTACGTATCCAAGTATAAAGACCATGTATTACATTTAGACTTATTTCTTTCCTAACACCACCCACTTACCAAAAATATTTCTTTTAAAATATTTGGAACTATCTTGCCTATAAATGAGGTGAATTCCCATTTATCTAGCATCAGTAAAAGAAAAAATTCAAGTGATCTGAAATTTTTAGCAGATGAGTAACATCTAAAGAAAACTGATATCAAGAATTTATTCAGGGGCCAGCCCGGTGGCGCACTGGAGAGTGCGCCGCTTGGGAGCGCGGAGGCGCTCCCGCCGAGGGTTCGGATCCCATGTGGAGACCGGTTCCCGCTCACTGGCTGAGCACGGTGCAGGCGCAACACCGAGGGTTGCGATCCCGTTGCCGGTCCCCAGTACGGGCGCGACACCAAGGGTTGCGATCCCGTTACCGGTCAGTAAAAAAGACAAAAAGGGAAAAAAAAAAAGAATTTATTCAGGAACTTATCCTACTTACTACTCACACAGGGACATAAATTCATACTTGTAATTGTGTTCATTGAAGCATTTTTGGAAACAGCAAGTAACTGGACACAGTCAATATTTCCATCAATTCTCAGCTGATTAAATTAAGTTAGAGTAGATCCAAATGATAGAATATTGTGCATTCATTTAAAAGTCTTAGGTGATCTCCAAGATACATCATTAAGTAAAAAATATAAGGTACAAACCAATATGGATTATAGGATTCCATTTGTGTAAAACACAAAAAGGATGTACATACAGGTACGTATATGCATTAAAAGTATCTGGAAGGACACCTAAGAAAACATATTACTTCTAAAGAATAGGGCTGGGAAACAGGATTATTTCAAACTTTGGTTTATTCCTTTCTATGCTGCTCAAATTGTTTTTATACTAAGATTTCTAGAAAATGTCACATATTTGGTAAAGATTTAGTCTAATTTTCTACAAATTTCATTTATGAGGAATTTAAAAATTAAAATGTATTTATAATGATATCTTAGAAGGACTGCAAGTTACTTAAGTGCTTTCTAAATTTTTAAAGAAAAATTAAATTAAGCTTATGCTTAATTTAAAAAATTAAAATTATGCTTTTATCTCAAGTACATTTTATTATGTTTGAACTCTGTGGAAATTTATTATATGCAACATAAATGTACATATATACATAGACACAATAGTTGGTAACTCTCAATTAACCAAAATAATCCCTTCCCCTAATATTTAAATAAACATACATATTCAAAATTAGAATATTTTAGTGTGGTTTTATTTGAAAAGTGGACTTAATTGTAGGGTTTTATTGTTATTTGTTTGTATGAGTTTTTCTTAGTGGTGTTATCTCATCTCTGCCCACATTATGTGTTAGGTCTGATCTCTACAATTGCATTACAGATCTTCAAAGGCAGGCACTTGCTACAGCTCCTAGTATATAGCAGGCACTCAAGATTTGCTGAATGTGTGAACTGACTAATAACAAAACTATCATTGTATATTACATAGCATATATTCTTGAGGTAGATCCACTAAGAGTAAGAAAAAATTCAGGGCTCTGAAAATCCGGAGCTTGAATTTCACACCACATGGTGTTTAATTTTAGGTGTGAATTTGACTAGGCCACAGTGTGCCCAGATATTTGGTCAAACATTATTCTGGGTGTGTTTGTGAGGGTGTTTCTGGATTAGATTTTTTTGTTTGTTTGTTTGTTTTGGTGGCTTGCTGGTACAGGGATGGAACCCTGGCTCTTGGTGTAATCAGCACCACGTGCTGACCAACTGAGTGATTAATATTTAAATCTGTGGACTGAGTAACTCAGATTGCCCTCACTAATTTTGGTGGGTCTCATTCAGTCATTTTAAGGTCTGAATAGAACAAAAAGGCTGACCATCCCCAAGGTAAGAGAGAATACTTCCTGCCTGACTGTCTTTGAACTGGGACATCAGTTTTTTCCTGTCTTTGGTCTCAAAAGGAAACAGCCTCTGTTCTTGGATCATGAGGCTAGTGGACTGCAGACTGGAATTGCAGCATTGGCTCCCCTCAGCCTGCAGATATTGGGACTTGTCAGCCTGCATAATCATGTGAACCAATTTCTTATAATAAATTTCTTTGTGTATGTATGTGTGTGTGTACATCCTATTGTACATACACAATAATACAAACTGTAGTCAAAGAAATATAATCCCAGAGGAGTTGGGAAACCCAGATCATGCTATTTTCCAACTCTTAGAAGTGGCCTCTTCTGACAGAACACTGTATCAGAGCTAGGAAAATGATTAAGACCTGGACTCTAACACTTTTACTGGAAACATTACTGAAAAAATCTGTCCATGCTAGCTTTTCTTTTCTCATTTGTTTTGCATATTCTTAAATGAACCTCAAATTTGTCATATAAAGTAGCAGCTAGTGTTTACTCTGTTTACTTCTGGTATATATGGACATATATGAATTGTATATAAAGGTTTGTTTATAAATAAATGGATTTGCTAGACCTTAAGAAGAGATTGACTTATAATGCATACTCTTCCAGCCATGGCAGATACCTGCAACCACAACGAATGATGAATGCATACTTGCAAGTGAGTTGTAGATAAAAATAACAGCCAAGCAGCAGTTGGGGTAGATACATCAGGCCTTGGAATTGTTTTTGCTCAACTCTATTGCAATTGACAAAAGGAAGGTTGTTAATAAAACCGTAGAATGCATAGACACTCTTGGCATTGGAGTGGGAGAACATAAGGATATTTTCAAAAGGAATTTATCTTCTCTCTCATGAGGGAAGCCAAAGACATCTGAAAATATCTGGGAGATAGGCAAATTTTCTGATGGGAAGATTAAGGCCACCTTAAAAGTCTCAGAGTAAGAACAATTTGGTGGTAAAGTCTGAAGGAAAGAAACCAGGGCAGACAGTGAGTACCTATGCAAATAAATGAACAGTGGACATTTAGAAAATCATAACAATATTGTCCTATACACAGCCTTGTTTGACACATAGAACATTTCCATGAGGTGACTGTAATGGTCCTGTTTTACAAATGAGAAATGTGAAGCTTGGAGGATTCAGTAATTTTAGAATCTAAGACTCCACATTAGAACAACACACCACCTTTCAATCACGTCTCACCACCTTTCGATCATTAAATTAGGGTAGATCCAAATTATAGAATATTGTGCATTCATTTAAAAGTCTCAGGTAGGGCCGGCCCATGGCTCACCTGGGAGAGTGCGGTGCTGATAACACCAAGGCCACAGATTCAGATCCCTATATAGGGATGGCCGGTTAGCTCACCTGGGAGAGCACGGTGCTGACAGCACCAAGTCAAGGGTTAAGATCCCCTTACCGGTCATCTTTAAAAAGAAAAAGTCTCAGGTGGATCTCCAAGATACATCATTAAGTGAAAAATATAAAGTACATCAATATGTATTTTGTGGGTCGGCCCGGTGGCGCACTGGAGAGTGCGCTGCTTGGGAGCGTGGCGGCGCTCTCGCCGAGGGTTCGGATCCCACGTGGAGACCGGTTCCCGCTCACTGGCTGAGCGCGGTGCGGGCACAACACCGAGGGTTGAGATCCCGTTGCCAGTCAGTAAAAAAGACAAAAAGGAAAAAAAATATATGTATTTTGTTCTTGTCTTGCCTATTGTTCTCATTGTGTTCATTACCTTCTACACAGTTCCAAGACAATAACAATTATGTGTTTCCCAATAAAAGTGAATTGTTACATAACCCATGGGGTAGACTTTTTCTCTTTGCCCTCTGAAGTATTCCTTGTCTGCAGGGCGATTTTACTGAACGCTAGTAGCCCATGGTGCGGGTCCTATGTGACTAGGGGATGGCGAGGGAGGGGATAGAAAGCCATGCCTCTCCCTCTTTCAGACACTGTCTCACGTACCTTTGGCTGAAGTGACTGTACATGGGACTGCTTGAAGAGTTAAGTGAAAGCTTACAATCAAAACTCAAAACTAAAGACATGCTGAACCATTTGGCATGGAGGGTGCTGTGGACTGACTGAATTGTGTCCCCCAAAGTTCATATATTAGAAGTTTACTTCTCACTGTAACTATTGAGGGTGGGAAATCCTATTATGGTCATTGAAAGGTGGGGTCTGGAAGAGGTGATTAGATTGTTGGAACATGCCATAATGAATGGACTAATAATGGTGTCAGGGGCATGGTTCTGAGGGCTTTAAAAGCAGAGCACATGAGGACCTCTCTCTCCCTGCTCCATCATTTTCTGCCATGTGAGACCCCTGCATTGCTGTAAAGCCACCACCAAAGAAGACCCTCAGCAGATGTGTTCCCTGGACATTGGACTTCCCAGCCTCTGAAACTGTAAGCAGTAAATTTTGTTTTCTTCATAAATCACCCAGTGTCAGTTATTTATGTTATAAGCAACAGAGATGGACTAACACAGAGGGCAATTTTTTAAATTTTTATTTATTTACTTATTTTTTGGAAATCTGAATCCAAAGGTCTTCATACACACTTGGCTGCCTCTGACATTTGAGATAGTTCTGTGGCCCCTGAAGTCATTTGAATTTGTAACTTTCAGAAGCAGGTCTTTACCACCAGGCCTCTTTGTTTGTTCCAAAGCTGAACTGAATAGGATAGGAAATGGGGGTGGGGGGATCAAACATTGTACTCCTCTTCTAGCTGCTCAGTTCCCTTAAACCTCACTATGGCTAAGATGTCATGTCACACTTTCCTGCAAGCAGGGATTAACCTCATGAGGAAGCATTTCAAGATTTGGGGGTGCCCTACCTGGATGTCTCTTGCATCCTATATCCTCTCTCTCTATCCCTTTAACTCCTTCCCCTTTAATATCCCATTTCCTAACTTTTTCCCAGGACTTTTCATCCCTCCCAATCCACCTTTCCCAAGAGAGGAGGCGGGGGGAAGGGAAGGGAGAAGGAAGAGAGAAATCTCAATGTTCTGTTTCAAAATTTCAATTTATGATAAATTTTTATTAAACAATGATGCCTTTTCAATATTATATCTGTAGAACTCTACAGAAAAGGGGGACAAGACACCTGGGAAATGCATCTTGATATAGAGATAGAATCCAGGGAAACCCAGATATCTCAAACCTGGCTCTGTCCCTGTGCATTACAAAAGGCTAGTTTCTCTATTCATGGAGACAGGGGCTGTGTAGGCCATGAGCCCTGCTAAGTGACCTGAGCCAAGCCTCCCATGCCCTGGACATCATCTGTGTGATAGTAACCATGGGGGCTTATAAAAGTTAAATAAGAAAAATAAACAAGGAGTACATGCATTTATACTTTTATAACGTATTCAGGGTAGAGATCCATTCAAAGTTAATTGCTAAGCGAATTAACAGACGAACTAAATTGCCCGGAAATTGTTAATTTAGTTATGGGTAAGATAATGCAGTGTGTTAAATAAAAACTATTGTTGACCCTAGAGGAACTTTTATTTAAGAATGGGGAGAAATTATGCCTTAAAGTATTCACTTTTTAAGCTCTCTGCCATCTGTTTGGGTGAAAGACTATATAAAGGCTGGTAATCACCATTATCACTAATTATCTATCACTAGAAATCTTTTTCAGTTTACCATTAGCATGAAATTTGAAGCAAGAAGCAGGCTTATTAAATCCTAGAGTAGATTTTTATTCTCTACGGAGACATGTAGTGTACAGAACACTTTGATATTCTAACGTGGACTCTAAGGCCAAAAATATAGTATGTAAGTCAACTGCACTGCTGTGCATGGAACTGCATGCCTGATCCTTGGACTGGGAGGGTTATACAGTTGGTATAATCTGGAAGCTGTTAGGTTCTAGGTGGATGGTCAGCTCTCAGGAAGACTCTGGTAACTGAGGAGTAACAGGTAAGTTTAGAGGGGACTCTGCCCCTGGCATGGAACTCAAAGGCTTGGTAACTCTAAGATTCAGTTATTCTGGGCCCTGAAAAAAAACAGTAATATATATTTCTAATAGGTAGTGAATAAAATGCTCATTCACTTACCCTGCACTATTCACACAAATGCTTAAAACAGTGTTGGGCCCATAGAAGAAGCCTAATAAATGTTCTTGTTTTGTTATTTGTGGTAGCAGTAGAATGATTCTTGGCTTCTTGGCTTGATTTTTTAATTAGGTTGTTTCTAGTGATCTAGAACTTTCAACTTTATTTTAAAGAGTTGAGATAGGAGATTGTCCATGTTTTTTACTATTTTACTAAGCAAACTCTTAATCTAATTGCCTTATACCTACATTATTTCATTTCACAGTTTGATTTCTCTTTCAACACACTGTAAAAATCAAATTAACCTGCTACTGGGAGCCTAGGGCTTATCCAGGAACCAAAGAATATTTTCTAGAAAAATATGGAAGCTTTCCTCTGTGACATATCCTCAGTGACTAAGGACATTCTGGAAAATCTAAATGCATTTAGATTTAAATCTAAATGCATCCTCAGCCTGGCATTTAATGCCCTTGACCATCTAATACCCATCCATATTTCCAGCCTCATTATATAATTGTGCCCTATATGACCTTGGGCTACAATAAATCTAGACCATAAAATAATCTCTGAACCTCTGAGACTAATCTAGAAAATTTACTGAATATATATAAAATACCTTTGTTCTGTACCTTTGTTCATGCCATTTCCTCTTCCAGTAGTGAATTTTTTCCATGTTCTACCCACACTTTTAGGCTGTGGTAAATATGTTTTGGGAAATGTGTCAGCCCAAACTCCCTTTCCTGGGAACCACCACCATCCTCCACACCCCACAAAGGCTGCTAAAGGAATGGGTGTAGGTGACTATGTTTTTATCATATGTCTCCACCCCTACTCTCAATTGAATGAATCATTTCAAGTGCATAGGTGACCCAAACTGGACCCATCAGATTCTTCTCTGGGAACCTGGAATTAACACTCTGAGTCAATTCAACATGAAAAGCTATGTAAAAGCTCATCTAGGGTTCGCTCTTCAGTCAGCACTATGTCACACCAAAGTTATGGAGGACCAGAGACAAAGAGCAAGCAAAGAAAGTAGGTTTGCCAGACAGAAGAGAGCATTCTTGCTAAATTATGCATAGAAGAAGGATCACACCACCACTGAAAGAAAAAGCAACTCTGCTCCTTGACAGCTCCCAGGTTGTTGCTTCATTCCCAGCTGTGTCTCATTTATGTGAGAGCTCTAATATCCTAAAAATAGACCTCCCTTTCAATTGGAGTTAATTTGAGACGGTTTCCGTCCCTTACAACCATTGAGTTTTGCGTTTAAAAAAATACTGCTGCTCAGATGACAAGTCTTTCATGATACGTTCCTGAATCATCCCAGCAGAGATGATTCTTCCCTTGCTATCCTACCTGGTCATAACCTTCTTGCTTCCCTATTCTCTCTGCCTTCTAGTCACTGCACCCCCACCTAGAGGCTTAACCCCCATCCTAAGCCCTAGGATGAATGTTTCATTATCTGAGGAAACTGGAGAAGCCATAGTCGAGTCTCCTCACACTGCTCTGATCAAAGTTGAAGTAGTCAGGCTAGCTTGTTCCTATGCCAAACTCCCAATTCTTTCCTTGCTTTGATTATCTGGTATGTGAAATCCTCTTAAATTGAGCCTATCTTGCCCTGGCCAGTCATTTTCTGAAACCATAGTTCTAAGGCAGGGGAGTCTGCCCAGCCTCCCTAACTTTAGTAACCTACTGTTGTTAGAAGAGCCATTCTCAACTGGAGCAATTTCGCCCCCAGGACATATTTGGCAATGTCTGCTACAACAACCTGGCGGGGGTGGGGGCCTGCTAGCTGCTAGTGGATAGAGACCAGGGATGCTGGTAAACATCCTACAATGCGCAGGACAACCCCACCCCCAGAATAGAGAATTACCCAGCCCCAAATGCCAATAACGTAGAAGTCGAGAAACCCTAATGTAGAGTACTGGGCAAATGACCCTGAACAAGTTATTTAATAACTTCATGCTTCAGAATCTCCCTTCATAAAAATAGATATACTTTGTGTTGGATATCATAGGACCTAACACAGTGACTTTGGAGCCTTTAGTACTGTGCCATAATTATGTTTACACAATGAAAAAAGAAAAACTTGTTAAATAATTATGCCATTACATCACGATCCTTTCCTTATTCTGGCTATAACTTGGGGTTGGAAAAATTCTTGGTGGTGATGAATTTCATGCTTACTAATCAGACCTTCCAAGATTCTAAAGTCTTTGATTATATTTTCTTAATTTTTTAGAATAACATTTTTAAATAAAACATTTTTATTGTGGTAAAATACACATGAGATAAAATTTACCATCTTAATGATTTTTAACATCACTACCATTCATCTCCAGAACTTTTTTTCTGGAAAAACTGAAACTCCATACCCATCAAACAATAACTCCCCATTTCCCCCCCTCCCCTGGCAACCACTATTCTACTTTCTGTTTCTATGATTTTGACTGCTCCAAGACCTCATTTAAGTAGAACTGCACAGTATGTGTCTTTTTGTGACTGGCTTATTTCACTTAGCATAATGGCCTCAAGATTCATCCATGTTGCAGCATGTATCAGAATTTTCTTCCTTTTTACAGCTGAATAATATTCCATTGTAAATATCTACCATATTTTGCTTACTCATTCATCTGCAATAGACGCTTGGGTTGCTTTGACATTTTAGCTATTCTGAACAGTGCTGCTATGAACAGGGGTATACCAATCTTTTCAAGACCCTACTTTTTTTTTTTTTTTGTCTTTTTCCGTGTCCAGCAACGGATTGCAACCCTCAGTGTCGCCCCCGTACCGGACCGGGACCAGCAACGGGATCGCAACCCTCGGTGCTGCTCCCGTGCCTTGCTCAGCCAGTGAGCGGGAACCGGTCTGTATGTGGGATCCGAACCCTCGGGCGGGAGCGCCGCCGTGCTTCCCAAGCGGCGCACTATCCAGTGCGCCACCGGGCCGGCCCCTTCAAGACCCTACTTTTAATTCTTTGGGGTATATACTCAGAAGTGGAATTGCTGGATCATGTGATAATTCTATTTTTATTTCTTTTATTTATTTATTTATTTTTTGGTGGCTGGCTGGTAAGAGGATCCAAACCCTTGACCTTTGGGTTATAAGGCTGAGCTCTAACCAGCTGAGCCAACCAGCTAGCCTGGTAATTCTGTTTTCTAATTTGTTAAGGAACTGCCACACTCTTTTCTGCAGCGTGTACACCATTTCACATTTTCACCAACAGTGCATGAAAATTCAAATTTTTCCACATCCTCTCCAACAATTATTTTCTGTTTTGTTTGGGATTTTTTTTTTAGTAGCTATCCTAATGGTATGAAGTACTATCTCATTGAGGTTTTGATTTGCATTTCCCTAAAGGTTAGTAATCTTGAGCATCTTTTCATGTGCTTATTGGCCATTTGTATATCTTCCTTGGAGAAATGTCTGTTCAAGTCTTTTGCCCATTTTTTTTTCACAGTTTAAGTGCTATGCATTTATTATTAGCTATTATTAAAGCAGGAAGAGGGGAGAAAAAGCTCATATACACTCTACACAATTTCACAAGACACATTGCAGGGAAAAAAGTGCCTGAGATGAATCAAAAGTATCCTAGGGTCTTGGTGGATGCATTCTTGGGGGAGGTGGATCTTTAATTCCTAGAGGGGGGATTTCATTCCTGGAGAGGGCATGCCTATTGGCATCCCTCAAGCAGGGGAAGCCCAATCAGTGGGCCCATGGGTGGTCTCATATCAGGTGGAGGAGCCATTATACTCGGAGGTGGGGTTGCTCTGCCTACAGGTGGAGGTGGAGTCCCCCATCCTGGCGGGTACTGCATTGGCACTCCAGCAATGCTGGCAGTGGCAGCAATAGCAGCAGCTGCTTCAGTGCCTCTTTTTTGTGGAGTCATTACCCACTGGGATGGCCCCCCCAACTCCTTGGACAGGGCCTGCTAATCTAGCAGGTGCCTGGGGAATTGGTATACCAGCTGGAACTCCTCTGCCAGCTGCCCTACCAACTCCAGGGCCTCCCTGCAGCTCCAGCAATGGTACCCGAGCAATGCCAGTATCTTCTGGGTGGGGGGTGGCCCCTCCTCAGTCATAGATACCAAGTTCTCCCCATGCAGCAACACCAGCCCCAAAACCCGCTTTTCTTCATGCTCTGGCTGCTTTGCATACTTTGGCTTGAACTTCCTGAACTCATCAGAATGACAGAAGACCAAATTAATGTGCTTGTCAAAAGCCTAAAGGTGCCATTGAAGATTTGGCCATCTCACAGGATATATCTCGTTCTATAGTCAATGCGCTGCAGAATCTTGCTGCTCTTGCTCACGGTCGTGATTGCTATTCCTCCAAATCTGATGTCCACCATAAACTTTCGGGACCTTTAAGACCTAGGGAAAGCTATAGATGAAGGTGTGATGCAGATTCTCCTAGAAAAAATGCAAGCTGCGCAAAAGGTTCAAACAGTAGATGGAGCTGGTTTTGCTTGGAATCAGCCACCTTGATGTTTCAACACTGCTTTAACCACGTCTTGGTGTCTTAGCTAAGAACACCTGTCTCAGCTCCACCTGCAAGTCCATCACAGGTCCTTGCTGCTGCTGAGAGTGCCTCAGGTACAACTGACACTCTTGTTTGCTCAGTGAGCCTGTCCTGTGTTTGACTTGGACTCCACCTCTGGCACGTGCTGTTCTGTAGTCCGTCTCAGGTGTAAGTGATCCCTTGCTTGCTCCATCGCACTTAGGATAGCTCCTCAGGCCAAGGCATCAGGCATCTCTGGTGGCCGCTCCACTATGCACAGGGCTCTCTTTGCCCATTTTTTAATAGGTTTGTTTGTTTTGTTGTTGTTGAGTTTTAGGAGTTCTCCATAGATTCTGGATATTAATCCTTTATCAGATATATAATTTGCAAATATTTTCTCCCATTCTGTAGGTTGCTTGTCTACTCTGTTGAGAGTATCTTTTGCTGCACAAAATTTTTAGTTTCCATAAAGAGCATTTTGTCTATTCTTTCTTTTGCTGCCTTTTCCTTTGGTGTCATATCCAAGAAATCATTGACAAATCAAATGTTCTGAGGCTTTTGTCCTGTCTTTCCTTGTTCATATACTCCCCTTGATTTGTTTTTAGAGCTTTATTTTCCAGGTAAAGTCTGCAACCTCACCATGTCCTGGGTAAAATACACACAAATTTATTACCTATTGACAAAATTCTAAGGTAATTAGGGTGTGTGCATGTACACACATGCACACATTCGGGGGTTTCACATGCTGCTAGAAATAGAAAAAGCTTTAAACAGCCGTACAGGAAAATATAGATAGATTAGATTGGATAGGCTAATTGCTAAACAAACTGAAGAATGTATAGTGGTTCAAACAAACAAAGTTTATTTCTTGCTTAACATCCAAAATGAGTATTTCCGATTGACAGCACGCTATCTACAAAGTGATAATTCTGAGACCTATCCTCCTTCCTTCTTGTGCCATCTTTAACACATGACTTCCAAGGCTGCTATGTCCATCTGCACAAGGAGAGTAGAGAAGCCATACCTGCCTCTTACCCACCTTGTTTTGGAAGTGACTCACATAGCTTCTACTCCCAAGTCTTTGGCAATAACTAGTCACCCGGCTGTGCCAACATGCAAGACGGCTGGGAAATGTAGTCCCTGACACTATACATAGTTGCTTTTCAGTGAGTGCTCTATGCCTGCACAGTCCAACATAAATGCCTATTGAGCACTTGAAATGTGGCTTGTCCAAATCGAGATGCACTATGTGACATGCACACCAGAATTTGATGACTTACCGTAAAAATGAGAATGTAAATATCTGATTGATAATTTTTATATTGATTACATGTTGAAATGGCAATATTGTAGATATAATGGGTTAAATAAAACATATTATTACAATTGATTTAGCCTGTTTCTTTTTCTTTTCTTAAGATGGTTACTAGAAAATTTTAGATTACGTATGTGGCTTTTATTCCATTTCTATTGGATTAGGCTGCTATGGAAATTAGCCTTCTCTGTTACAGAGACTATCTCATTGAATCAAAACAGGAAATACATCTGGGCCAGTCACAGAAGTAGAAGGAATTGGAAAGCTCTCTGGAGTCAAGATGTGTGTGCTCTCTTGTTCTTTCTTCCTCCCTCTCACTAGAGCCACATCACTGTCTCTGTCTCACTACCTACTGACTTGACTCTTTCTCTCTCTCTCTGTCTCTTTCATCTCTGTTCCAATCAGCTGTAGTCAGGGGAGTTGGGTCATATGGGTTGCTGCCCATTTACCAGAAGCAACGGGAACAGGTTCTCAGGAAGAGGGCACAGGTAGGTCAGACAAACCGACTGACGTGTTTGCTCATCATGTAAACTGTGTAAACACTATGTGGGCTTGGCAGCTGTCAACATTCCAGTTTTTACACTTAATAGATTATATTTACTTTGAGGCCTTTTGTAAGAACTCTGAGTTGAATAGGTGACAAATGTAATCTGAGGGTATATAATTTAACTCATGTCATCACTAAAAAAACCATGAAACTAATCTTTCTTTCTAGGGCTTGTACCAGTGCCCAGAAACAGTCAACGTCACTAGTGAGCTTTGAGTTTCCAACAGTGTACCTTGGGCTCAATGCATATTTATTTAACATCAGATTTAGCCCAGAAGGCCAGGCTCACCCAACCATATGTATCAATTATATGAGAATCCATAATGGGTGATACACCCCCAAATATAAATCTTTTGTAGGTCTGGAACTTTTAAATTTTAGTGCCTTTCTCTGTGTTTAAGAAATGTGTCCAGGTTGCCCCAAATATATATGTGACCTGGAGAGATTAGCAAATGCTTTTATATTCTCAGGAAGTGTTTATATACCAGATGTTGTTCTAAAAGTTTAAGAAATGTGTCCAAGTTGCCCCAAATATATATGTGACCTAGAGAGATTAGCAAATGCTTTTATATTCTCAGGAAGTGTTTATATACCAGATGTTGTTCTAAATTAATTATCACCATTAACAGTGTATCAGAATTAGATTTTTTGGATATTACCTTTCATCCAGAAAGAAAAAATGGGGCCCTTAAGGAATGGAATAAAGGGTAGTATTTTTTGTTGAGAGATAGGATTTGGTTTGCTTCAGAGTACGTCCAGGAAAGATGAGCTTTAGAGAAACCCTGCAGAAGAACACCAATGGACAGCTAGAGTATGAACTGGGGTCCTGGGTGTTTGGGAGGGAAGGGAGGTAGCAGATGGTGCAGAAGGAGGAAGCAGTAGTGTTTCCAAACACTCTTTTGCCTGCTTTGTCATTCTGATGGGACTTGAGCTTTGACAATGGTGCTCTTCCTTCCTAGCTGAGTTTCACAGTCTTGTTTTGATGCTGTGGTCTCTAAAGTCAGTCCGTAGGAGTCTCCTATGTTCCTGAGGTTCTTTTGGACTGGTCTCAGTAACTGGATCACCTTCCAAAAGTGAACTTACAAAGAGCAAAGAGGTAGAATTCAGTTATTACTGTCACATTATTTTTATAATCACATATATGCACTAAAAGACTATTTAAAACCTTTAAAAACATTAAAACACTTTTTTATATCCATAAATCTGTAATATAATTTGAATTTATTTTTAAAAAACCTTGACTTATTTTATACTTTATTTATAAAAGTATAGGTTAAATGCTGAACTTCATTAATTTTTCCTCCCTAATAGCCTGAATATCCTGATTAAAGTAAAAACATTTGATTCATATTTTCTACAGCAATATATATATTTATATTTACATATGTGAATATATTTTGTTAAACTGATACTAAGCAGGGAGGAAAATAGCTAGGAAACTGCAAAAAATAAAAATATTGTCATAGTATATATGGATTAAATTTACAGGAAACTTTATCGTACCTTCGACTTAGAAAAATTTTATAGGTCAGTAAAATATCAAAAGTTAAAAGAGGTATTGATTAATGAATGGAAAGAAAGTTTACAGGTTTTTCCAACTCTTCTTAGTCCATAATAAAAATTAAACACCATTTAGTAGAGTTCAAATAGAAGATATTTAATGTGGAAAAAAACAGTAGCTAGTAAAAAAAAGGGTTTTATTAAAACTGTCAAAATTTTAATGTGGAAATTTATGGTTAATTTTATTTCAGCCTAAAC
Source organism: Galeopterus variegatus (assembly GCF_000696425.1). Taxonomy (NCBI): domain Eukaryota; kingdom Metazoa; phylum Chordata; class Mammalia; order Dermoptera; family Cynocephalidae; genus Galeopterus; species Galeopterus variegatus. Next base: position 93,214 of record NW_007728523.1, on the reverse strand, counting down.
ACTGATAAAATATAGAAATATTATAATTTTCTTAACTTTTTAAAATATTCACATATGTGTTGTGTTAAGATATTCTTAGATTTAGACAAAGAAAAGAATACCTAAATTAACAATTGCAGAAATCAAAGGATTTGGGGCAAAATGCTTTAGCCACTTTCTCTGATATAAAAATTTGGCTAATATGTAAAGGTGACTGAGATCTTTAACTAACAGGTCAAGAGTCAAGAGTAAGCCAAGAGGATTGCTGGCTTATTAAAATAAAAAGGGGTCTCAAAGGGAATGGAGGTCAGGGATATTACTAGGGAAGGAAACAGGCAAATCTATAGACCTCCAAAGAATTGGTTTTCATAAGTATGGGTCTCTTTCCTAGTAAGCTGTAATTTCCTACTTGTGCTGTTTAGCTTAATAGAATTTTATCTTAATCAAAAGTAAGTAGGCTTGGCTGGCCAGTTAGTTCAGTTGGTTAGAGCATGTTGCTGATAACACCAAGGTCGGGGCTTTGATCCCCATACCTGCCAGCCACCACAAAAAATAGAATAAAAAAAGTTAAGTAAAGGAGGCTTACTAAAATTCTTGAGTGTTTTGTTTGGTGAATTTCGTGGTTACTATGATGTTGATTCACAGAAGACTGGCATAAATGATACACAATGCTAGAAAACTGAGTTTCAAATGCACTTTTCTTTTATATTCTCATTCCCATAATAGAACAGAAAACTGAGTCAAATGCTGTTGTGCTACTCACACTTCAAATAATATTTAATTAGTTTCTCTGACAAAGCAGTAAATCTTTAAATTAAAGCGTTCAGGAGTGCTTAGCTCCATAAATTCTCTAAGGGAATTTAAATAGGAATAAGTTTTAAACGTATATTTCTTGATGCTTCCCATGAGGTGGCCAATGTTACCCTTTGACCAACATCAAATGTAAATATACTTGATTCTATAAGAGTCCATCACAGGTATTTAATAAAATAAAACTTCACAATGTTAAGGAATTAGAAGACAATCTCCAGAAAGTCAGAGAATGATACAGACAAAATATCAATTGATAAATAAATGCCACATTCTTCTATAACAAAAGACAACATTTACTAACTGCTTATAAAATGCTGTGGCCTGTTTTAGGTGTTTTACGTGAACTGAATTTTTAGTCTTTCTATCAACTCTAGGTAGTTAGTGCTATGAGTATTATTATCCTGTTTTACAGACAAGGAAATGGGGGCACAAATGCATTGAGTAACTTTATAAGAATACAGCACAGGAGGGTTTCTATAGCGAAGCCATGGTTGTGCTGCCTATATTCCCTTGGGTGTTATTAATGTAGCATACACCCAGACCTCACTTCCAACTATTAAAGCCTGCTACAGCCCACCATGCATTATGCAAGACAGTCCAGAAAAATCCCAGGCTAGAATCATCCCTTATTCCTCCCAGGAGCCCTCGACCAATGACTGATGGGATTTTGTATACAATATCCTGGCTCCTTCACCTCTCAACTAGGATAACACTGAGGCACACATTCTATGTTGTTAACAAAGAGTTCCCAAGTAGGATTTAACTGTTTCCCACATAATTTACTTGAACATTCATAATTTATTGTCTGCCTTCCCTCCCCTTTCTTACTTCCTCAGTTCCTACTGGTGATTGTTAAGATCACCTCCCAAATTAACTACTTTCACTCAGATCCCTGTCTCAGGGACTATTTCTGGGGGAACACAAACTGAAAGCGAGCCCTAGCCAGGATTAGAACTCAGAGCCTAGCTGCAGAGCCTATGTGCTTAATTACTGTGATACACTGCCCACTCTCCCAAGCAGTTGATACGTATTTTGTAAAAATTGTCTCAGGACATCATAGAAGGGGGAATTGTCTTCACTTTAAATCCCAACTTCTTGTCAAGAACTGTGAAGGCTGTGAGATTTTATTTTTTGTCAGCAAACAAATTAGCCTGCCACAGTTTGACAAAGGCTGTTAGAAGACACGAGACTTCTGGGTCAGAGATAAGGGACTTTATCACACATGGCAATAGAAGTAGCCAGAGTATCAGCATTTGCACCAGTACCCAAGGCCCAGATGGATGGCTGCACGTGCAGTGGGTTGTGTTACAGGAAAGAAACCCTGAAATTAGGGAACTCAAATCTTTTATACTGGACAGTAAGAATGCCTTCCCTTTGCTCCAGAGAGAGACACTATCTCTGTATGTCAAGGCTGTTATGCAAACTCCTCAATAGAAATTATATAATAAAGGCATTCAGTGCCTGACTCTCAAGATGTGCAGATATGCAAGAGACCTATGGGAAATTGTCTTCCAACCCTTCTATATTCTGAAGTCAAGACAGATGTTCATAGTTACATCACACACCAAAAACATATAATTATGCCTGATAGAACATGGCAAAAACAAACAAAAGGCAAATTTTTCAAAATGTCTATTGCATTGTGCTTAGTTTTTATGTTTTTGCTTTATTGTTTCAAAGCCTAAATACGTTTTTCTTTGATGCCCATGATAATCCTGTCAGGTTGGTGTTTTATAGCTAATGGAAAAATGACTCAGAAGATAAGGAGTTTCACCGACACTCATCTAGTGAATGATGGAGTTGAAACTTAAGCCCAGGACTTCTAACTCCAAAGCTGCCAAACAAACACTTGCTTAATTGCACTAGAGTAGATGGAGGACTGCCTAGAACTTAAAACCTAAGAGACTTAGTGGATCTCTTCATATCTTCAGTGCTGCCACATGTCCACGTTAGGGTTCCAAGAGTAGTATCGGAGGCAAATCTGGGGGAAGAGAGAGATGCAAGTGCAGGAAAGGACATAAAAATGTCCTTTTTGGTTTTTAATGTTCACCTCCCCTGTCCTCATTCATGATTCTTTTTAAGGTGGTTTGCACAGCTTAAATCAGTCACTGCTAAAAGTTTTTTTTAAAGCTTCAGAAAAGTTAGGGGCTTGAAACTGAGCTGGAAAAAGTAATTTCCAGAATTATCAGAATTATAGAATTTTCACACAAATGAGCACAATACATATTTATTTCAGGATTGCATGCATTTTTCCCATCAGAAAAATGTGCACAATTTGCGTGCATTCAAAAGCTCAAAGTAATGTTATACTTTTGGGCACACTGTTTATAGCATCAGGGTGCCTCTGTTTATGACATATTTGATACCTGAAAAAAGTATGGAGATCAAATTCTACTATATAAAATTATACTTAAAGTGCATTATGGAAATTTGTTATTTAAAAGAATCCTGTAGTGAATCCATTTTGTAAAAACGACTGCACTTAGAGAGACATCATAATTATTGGGAAAGCCTTAGCCAAAGAGCAGAAACTCTGGGATTCTAGCGCTACTGCACCTTTGTGTTCTTTGTAATAAGGGGTGATGAAACTGAACTAGAAAATCTCTAAAGGTCTGCAATTCAGATTTCCTTTACCTGGAGTGCAGTGGCTCACAGCATTGGCTATAGACTCAGAAAGACATGGTTTCACTCTCAGCTGTACCTTTTATGATACACAACCTCCTGCAAGTTATGTAATCTTCTTCCACCTGTTTCCTAACCTGTAAAATAAAGATGATAATACATACTTAAAAGGATACTTGTATTAAATTTAAATAACACTTATTAAGCACTTTGTACAGTTCCTGGCACATACTGGGCACTTGATAAATTGCAACCAATCTCATTATTAATTCTACATTTTCATGCCTTGACTTCACTTAATGTCAGATTTCATACAAACATTTTCTGAACTCTTAAAGTCTGACTATAAGTAATTTTTTTTTTTCCTTTTCATCTTTTTTACTGACCGGTAACAGGATCGCAACCCTTGGTGTTGCGCCCGCACCGCACTCAACCAGTGAGCGGGAACTGGTCTCCACATGGGATCCAAACCCTCAGCGGGAGTGCCGCCGCGCTCCCAGGCAGCGTACTCTCCAGTGTGCCACCGGGCCGGCCCTGACTATAAGTAATTTTTTTTTTTCCTTTTCATCTTTTTTACTGACCGGTAACAGGATCGCAACCCTTGGTGTTGCGCCCGCACCGCACTCAACCAGTGAGCGGGAACTGGTCTCCACATGGGATCCAAACCCTCAGCGGGAGTGCCGCCGCGCTCCCAGGCAGCGTACTCTCCAGTGCGCCACCGGGCCGGCCCTGACTATAAGTAATTTAATCAATGCATGCATGTTTTCCCCAACATTTTAATAAAAAATTTCAAATCTACCCAAAAGTTGAAAGAACTGTGAACACTTATGTATCCACCACCTAGATTCTGCAATCAACATTTTACTAGAATGATATTGCCACCGGGCCGGCCCTGACTATAAGTAATTTAATCCATGCATGCATGTTTTCCCCAACATTTTAATAAAAAATTTCAAATCTACCCAAAAGTTGAAAGCACTGTGAACACTTATGTATCCACCACCTAGATTCTGCAATCAACATTTTACTAGAATGATATTATCACATACCTGTCTACCTATCCCTATATCTATCCAACAGTCCTTATTTTTTTGAAGTATTTCAAATTCAGTTGAAAACATAAATATACTTCACCCTTAAATATGTCAGCCTCCAAATTTTTAAATAGGATTTACAATTTGTTGTTCCTTTTTTTCCCCTTTTGAGTTAAAATTTAACATACAATAAAATTATGTATTTACTTTTATATTTTGGGATCATTTAAATATCCAAAATTGAATAATCGATTATATTTGCTGTAACATAATGCATTGGAATGTCTTTAAAATCTTGATGTTGAAGGACAACCTTACTTATAGGTCAGCTGAGTCGCATCGAGTTTCTCTTTGGTAGTTCTATTTGGGCACATGCAATTTGACCCACAGTATACCCAAATCCATAAAACATAAACTATAATAAAAAGAAGTTCCGGGCCAGCCCAGTGGCGCACTGCTACAGTGCGCCGCTTGGGAAGTGCGGCGGTGCTCCCGCCGAGGGTTCGGATCCTACATACAGACTGGCCGCTCACTGGCTGAGCGAGGTGCGGGTGCAACACCGAGGGCTGCGATCCCGTAGCCTGTCCCGGTCCTGTACGGGCGCAACACTGAGGGTTGCGATCCGTTGCCGGTCACGACAAAAGACAAAAAGGAAAAAAAAAAAAAAAAGAAAAAGAAGTTCCACCGTAGTTACTAAAAAAGCATCAATTAACTGTAGCTGGGACACTCATATATCTAAATTTTCTGGTGAACTCAGGAAAGTTTTTTGCTCCAAAACTTTGTTGAAACTTTAGTTCCTTTGTCTAACATAGTGAGATGAATATATTCAGCAAAACTAAATTTTTTCTTACTAATTTATGTCTTAAATTACATACGAGGGTACTTCAAAAAGTTTGTGGAAAACCAAGTTAAGAGATAATACGACTCTTTCCATGAACTTTTTGACACAGCTTGCAGAGATGGTGTTGACGAATAAAGATCACAGTAATGTTCAAAGAATGCCAGGTATTGATGTAGAGAGTCTGCTCGCTTGTTTTGAAAAGCGATATTGCTTGTATTTGACTAATTTGTAATCCTTCCCTACTGCTGCCCATGGTCACCGATACTATGTAGCACTTGTTAGTGTAACATCAGGTGGTAGCTGTGTAAATTCAGCAAAAACCGATGGCTAACGAGTTGATCAAACCAGAGCCAGGTGGACCATCCCTATTACTTGTAAAAGTTGTGACACAGTTACAGAAAGAGCTGCCTTCTCATCAATAGACATAAAAAGTACTTCAGATAATACGGCATCATACTTTTTATCAGATTCTTAATGATGAATTTAATTTGCCATGTACTTAATGTTAACATGAGACTCATAACATTTCTGTCATTGTAATGTTTATAAGGTGCAGGTTTGCTGCCTTCTTGTGCATGTCAAAAGTATCATTGCAGTGCAGAAAGGAATGCAGGAGCACTAATGATGATGAATTGAACCACATGTAATATACATATCCAAAGTTCATAATTTTTATGTTTTGGAAAGAAAGAACACAGTATATGAAAGATCATGAGAAGTGACAGGATGAGAATGTGACAGTGCTTTGTGTGTTTATTTTTTTATTTTTTATTTTATTTTTTTTTCGTCACTCCCTAAACACTCTGTAAACAGTCCCTTCATTAAACTCTCCTCCATTTCCCTGTTTGAGGGAGCCATCTGTTTCCTGCTGGGACCCTGACTGATACACAGTGGAAACAAACTTTGACTATTTTAAGCAAGAATGGAATTTGGGGAAGGCATGTTTGGAGTCATAGAAATGAGGGGCAGTGGGAGGACCAGAAAACAGCTGGAAAGCGGAAGAGCGGCAATGACAGCAAAAGTCATTTGGGAAAAGCCTATGCTACCCATTGCCACTGCCTGAACACCCTCAACTATCCCATGTCCTTCAGTGACTTACTCAAGAGTCAGAGGGCAATGACAGCAAAAGTCATTTGGGAAAAGCCTATGCTACCCACTGCCACTGCCTGAACACCCTCAACTATCCCATGTCCTTCAGTGACTTACTCAAGAGTCAGAGTTTCTAAGAGAGGGTCTGATTGTCTGCATCCACATTATACATCCACTCCCATGCTAAGCTGAGGAGTGGCAGAGAGGAAGATCAGGCCTCTTTGGCTAATGTGGCAGGAAGTAGAAACCACTATCCTCTAAGACCACACTCGATGGGCAATTCCTTTAAAACAAGAGGTCAAGGTGCCAATAGGAAACATGCCCCACCAAAGGACAGACATCACTATAATAATTAATAAAAGTGTGTACAACTGCCTTAACAATCAAAGCATCTAAAGTAACTTTTCTCACAAAAAAATGAAGGTTCATGTAGAGACAGTCCCTTCTCAATGAGTATTTCAGTAACAGAGAAGTACCATTTCTAACGGTCTCATAAATAAAAATTCTATAAAAGGATTTTGACTGGGTTAGATATAAAGTTGCTGGTTTCATCTTAACAAAATATCCGTATTGCCACTATCTCAAAACTGCCCATTTAATGAATCCTTTGCCCAATAACCAGCCACACATGAATGAGAAGATTCAGAAACCAGTAACTTAAAATCAACCTATCTCTAGAAATCAATTTATCATATCAATTTAGGGCTAGAAATAGGCTCCAACAATGTTTATATTTTTTAGTCTCTTAAAGATTATTCCTCTACTCTATCAGCAGTCCTTTACATTGCTCAGATTTTGATGTACACCAGTTTAAGATCTAAGAATTTAAAATATTATGAACTAAAGACAAATAGCTTGAGTATTGAAGATGTTTCAATATAATGTAATTTTATTACATTGGTTTAGTTTTATTTATAACTCATACAATTATTAATTCTAGCATAAAATTCAGACTATTTACTTTTATAGTAGCTCTTTGGTAACATGCTTTATATCAATTCCCAAATTAACTTACTTCACAAAGACAGAGCTGATAAGTTATAAATTTCAACAGATACTTTACTTACCATGAATGAAAGCAATACATATTCATAATTGTCCCCTGGAGGTCTTTTGATATAGTTACTATTGTAACAGTATCAGTAAGAGGAAATTCTTTATCTTCAAAATAAAATTACATGGATGCAATGCCTATAATTTTTAATTGAGAATTTATATTCTGTTATATTAGGTCAGTTGGTTGTATACATAGATCATTTTATTCCCAAAATATTAATTTACTGGGTAAATGTGGAATAAACAGAACACTGTCCAAGCCAAGTAGAAAGTTTCCAGAGCTGCCGGTGAGATGATTTTATTCAGCATGACAGTGTGATGAAAAATTGAGATGCGTTTTTATAAGACATTTAAGATTTTTCTTTGGCTCAAGATGTTATTTGTCTCATATGCTCATATGTCTCATGTACTTCTTGCTCAATGATATAAGGAAATTAGTAAGGACAAAGTAGAAAAGGTGCATGGAGAAAGCCTATGGTCTCCATATATTTAAGTGTCTGTGGTTATGTTCTCAATGGGGTACTCCTATTTCTTTCCAAAAACATATCATAACGCACATAAGCATGCTACTACCTTAAATATGTACCACATCTAATGGTGTATAATACTTATTTGTCACCTGATAGGAACCAGGAAGAAAGTAGATCTAGCCCTTCTATTCAAGGAGCCGATAAAATCTATACATCTTTGCCTTCCAATTTGAAAGACTTAACACATCTCTCCCTAACACTTTTGGTCTATTCAAATCCATTGAACAGGACTTTCTAATTGAACTGGTAGGCTGAGAGCTGTTTTAATAACCAATACCTGCACAATCAAATCAGCGGGTCTGAAACAGTGATTAAAGTGGCTTGGTATACTGGATACCTAAAAGCTCATGGCCAGGAAGAGGCTATTCCCTTTTACTGGCTCCTCATACCTCATACTGCCTTTTTGCAGACCGGGATGCAGAAAAACGGCTGGCCTGACCTGTCTGACTGCACGTGGTCCATACAAACAAATAGAAATGGGGCCAGCGTTTTCCTGTGTCAGGACACTGTCAGCATGAGTAGGAATACCCACCGGCAGACCTGCAAGATCTAGTGAGTTCCTATTCCAGTGGTGCTTTCTCTGCTAGATCAGGTGGCAGTTTGCAGAAAAGCTAATATCCTGAAAGTCCATTAGCTATTTTTGCAAGTCAGGGAATACCACCGGGCATAGAAGAATAGTCTACTGCTGCTTTACAGGGTATTTCACACACGTTTTGAGGACGCTGCTTCCCTAAGTAAGAAAATCTCTGATTTTTGGATTGATGTATCTAGGAAGTTGTTGCCATATCCAACACGGTCTGTGGTCTCCAAATTTTGAGATGTGAAAAAGGACTATATGTTCTGCAATGGCAGGTTTTATTCACCCCAGTGCCTGATATATAGCAGCCATTCAATAAACATTTCTTAAATAATATGAACAAATAAATGAGCAGTAGATTTCTTAATGACAAATTCATTTTGAAGCATTTTTCTGGTTCTTGGTGCTTAAAAGCCTAAGGGAAGACACAGTTGCTAGAGATTCTTTTAAATGTGATCAAATTTTGCTTAAGCAACACCAGCATATGAAAATCTGGGTTGACAAGACAAATACTTTACCATTAAATCAAAATAAACCTTAAAGTAGTGGGTTGCTAAATGCTGGCCAGTGATGTTTTCTCACTGGAAAAAAAAACAGTGCAAGTCATTGTTCATCATAAAGCTAAATTAATCAATTTAAAGAACTGTCCTTTATTCAGAAATTGACCTTCCCCTATCTCTGAGGTTAAATTACTTTTTCTTTAATAAAACAATGGGGCTAATCTATGCTAGCTATTCCTTTTAATGTCCTTACTTGCCAAAAGTAAGTTGACTCCAGCTTATTGAAAATATTTTATTGGTTTGTGAAATCTAAGTGTTGGACTGAGATTGGCTTAGTTAAAATATAATTCATTTTTATAAATGTATATGTTATTTTTTGGAAACCACATATTGAATAAAGGAAGATAACATAACCTTAGCCTTAAAACCCATGATAAAAATGGCCAACAGGTGTTGATGTTGAGTAGCTGCTCTGTGCTGAACACTGCTCTCAGGGCTTTTAAAAATGTATTCACTCATTTAAATTTCATAGTAGCCCAAAGAGGAAGTAGTATTACTGTCTCCATTTTACACATGAGGAACTCAAGGCATAAAAAACCAAGTCTTTGCCCCAAAAGACACATAATACAACTAGTAAAGCGGCAGAGCTGTGTTTCAAACCAATGACTCCAGAACATATATTCTTATATTACAAAGAAACTGGGCCATGACAGTATAACCAATAGAAAAACATTGGTTGTTATTATATTCTAATGATTATGGAAATGGAGGTTCAACTAGCATACAGATTATACATTCCTATCCGAGGCTATTATCTTATATTGAAGTCAGAGCCACTCCCAATTTTACCTTATCAACCCACTTCTTTATGACCTATATTTAGAATCACAGATATTTACACAGATATTGCCTCAAGCAACATTCTCATTTCTTAAGCTCCTGTTTTGATTAGCAAATACCAAAAAACAAAACAAGAAAATGTGATTATTTCTTATGGGGCATTTCCACCTAGGAGGGGCTTAAAGCACAACACCCATAAGTTTAGTCATCAGGATTAAGTTGAGGGCAAATTTAACCCAAAAGTCAACAGATAAGTATATTTCAGTTTACTTATTGAGTTTGCTATTAAGAAAAGTATTAAAATCCCAGCTTCCAAATTTAGATACTCATCCCAACAACAGCTTATTTAAAATGGGAAGATCACAAACTTTAGTAAGACAATTTTGACTCAAATATAACAGCAATTGGATAAGTAGGTAAATCAGGAAGTACAGTTCATAATAAATGAAAAGCAAAACTGATGAGTCAAACTAGACCTTTTGACTATATGACCAAAAAAAAAAAAAAAAAAAAAAAAACCCCCAAAAGGAAGATCACAAACTTTAGTAAGACAATTTTGACTCAAATATAACAGCAATTGGATAAGTAGGTAAATCAGGAAGTACAGTTCATAATAAATGAAAAGCAAAACTGATGAGTCAAACTAGACCTTTTGACTATATGACCAAAAAAAAAAAAAAAAAAAAAACCTCTCACAACAAAAAAATAAAAAACACACCCTTCCAAATATACAGCAAACTAAGTCAGACAGTAATTTTGGCTTTAAAAACCTCCAATGCTCTTGGTGATGGTAAAAATGATTTATTTGTCAGCTTAAAGATGTGTATCTATCATTCTATTTAACATCATTTACTAAAGTATTGCACAACGTTAAGGGACCTGTCGTTTCAACTGTAAGGAAAAACAGGTATAACATTAATAAGTCCATTAATACAGTAAATCAAGAGGCGCTTCTGCAATTTAAGGAAACTTTGTAGATGAGCATCTCCCTCCCCCGTCCTGAGAGCTGGGATGTACACATCCACAGTGAATATCTTGTCCAAGCACACTGGACACTAATTTCCGACACTGCAGGTGACTCCTGCACAAACTCTTCTTTCAAGTTGCTGGCTTCTGCTCTAGTACCCGTTCCTAGTCCACATGCCCTAGAAAAAACACAAGAACCTGTTCTAGGACGTATACATCTCAAACGCCACGCTCCCCCACCGGACTACCGTCCTCCCGCCCCAGCCCAGCCGAGTCCAGCCGGGCCCAGCCCTCCACAGTTGTGCTCTGGCCCTCCGAACTTCCCCCGCCCACTCCGCCCACGTGATCCGGGCCCGCTTCGCGCTCCACCAATCAGCAAGCGCCTTCGCTCAGAACCCCGACTCCGAGACGCTACTCTTTCAAAAGAGCCGCATAGTCCTCCCGCCCTCGGCCCCGCCCCTTTACCACCTCCCCGCCCACTGCCCCTCCCACTTCCCCAACTCCCGGTTCCCCTCCGCCCCTCTCTTGCGCCCTCTCGCTCA
>NW_007728523.1:72687-80825 GCF_000696425.1 Galeopterus variegatus | reverse complement strand
TGGCGCCGCGCCCCCGCCCGGGACGTGCGCCTCCAGCTGCCCCGCGGACGTCGGCTGCGGCCGGGGCCCCTGCGCGGCCCCAGCACCTCCCCGTGTTACTGGGGTGTAGGCCCAAACCCCAGCACTTTTCTCCCCGGTGGGTCCCCGGGATTCTATCCCTGCAGGGATGGGGACTGTGGAAGTCCTCCCTGTGTGTGTGTAACTTTTCACATGGGGCTTCGCTGCGGCTTAAAAAATGATCCAGCCCAGCTTGTTGTAGGGTGATGAGGGGGACTGCCCCCCCCTTCCTCAAAAGGGTTATACCATCAGCCTACCCCCAACGCAATGACAGGACCACTCAATGGTTATATATTCACAACATCAGGTGTATTTATAGCATCTTTCATCCCACAAGCCTCCTAAGCACTTTACACACTTTACAAACTCTTGTGCAGGAATTGCCTTGCCACTCGTAGGAGGGCGAAGGGAAGCAAAGAGAACAAATTGGACAATTGGTCTCCATCTCTTAGCCGTCGAAACCCAAAAGAATGAGTATAGTCACCACGCAGAGTTGCTTTCCTTTGGCGGTTTGAGTGACAACAAACGTATTCTGTTCAGAAACTTTTTCTTTTTTGGCATTACATCGAGCCGTGCACTAGCAGTGTTTAGCATATAGGGTATAATTTTGGATGTCATATGTGAATCAGATAGCCAATGGGCAAGCAGTTAAAATGTACTGTTGTAACAGAGAAACTGGACATTCTTGCTTATGTCGCTACAGTAACAGGCGTACGTCAAGACAGACAAACTAGCGATTGGATAGATTTTAAAAAGTAGAATTAAAGATCTTGGTTTTCTCTTCTTAGAATCATTAAATACGTATCGTATGGGGAGGAAAGGGGATTTATACTCTTTTGAGCAAGCTTTTTCTGAAGTGCAGTTTGTGGTGAGGAAAAGACTTACTGTCTTAATGTGATTGTCGTAGTTGAGTAAATATCTTAGTGCCAGAGAACTAGAGGACCTCTCTGAATTCTTAAAATTTAAAAGAATACACCTGATGCAGAATTTGAAATTGCAAGGATGTCAATGTGGAGAAACTTCCGCCTTTTTGTAAATAAAGGTAGGGTATACTGAAGACAATTAAGTGTTTTAATGCTAGTTAAAAGGTTATGAATGTTTGAAGTTTTTTTCTGAGTAAACGTGAGAAACTACACCAGAAAAGTGAGAAATGTTGACAGAAGAGCCCTAGTTGAGTTCACTTCAGTAGCATGCATTCTGTTATAATTTGGCAAAGAGCTGGGTTTATGAATTTGTGAGTAATGTTAATTTTCCTACTAAGTCAATTCTCACCACTTTAATTTAGAATTATTCGAAATTTTATGAAGTCAGTAGTTTTGTATGACAGGGTTTCTAAGAAATATTTGCTATCTTACAGTGCTCATTCTTGAAGTCTTTAGATCTTCTAATTAAGATTTTTTGCTAAAATGTGGAGTACTTCACATTTCCATCAACTCATTTATGTTAATTTTATTCTGATTAACCAGTTGTACTTTTATCTATGTGTAATCAACTCTTTGATCTCTTTAGGTTTGCCTGCTCTTACCTGTTCTCTCATCCCTTCATTGGTTCAACAAATACTGAGTACTGTGTGCCAAGCACCCTTCTAGGGGGTTGGGATATGTGTATCAGTATAGCTTCAAAGACCAAGATCTCTGCTTTCTGGAGCTAGTTTTGTTGGGGGGAAGAGGTGTGAGAGAATTTCATTTTTCCTTTGGCTGAAGAGTATAATATTGTGGGATAGTTTAGTACATAGTACTGGAACTGATATCTATCTATCTATCTGTACACACACACACATTTTTTTTTTAATATAAGCTAATTTGGACACATTCTGTTGATAATTTGTTGCCCTGTAAGTTTTTCTAAAATCCTTTAATGAAGTGTGTGACTAGTGTTTGATATTCTGTAGTTAATAGCTACTAATTTTTAAAAGCATAAGAAATTTTCATTATTATTTCATACGTATTAATAGCATCATTATAAATAATTCCCATTGAAAAGACCATTTTTTAGTATGTAAATTTTCAAGTCACAATTGCTTGAACCTTCATTTAGGATAGATTTATGCCTCAGTAGTATGGTATTTCACTGACTTATTTTTCCTTTGATAAACGTGAGTACTTACAGTCCATCAGAATTCCTTTCTTCTAGGTTAGCCATCTTGGACATAACTAGTCTACTTGGGTAGCAAATAAGAAGTAGTAAATGCATAGTATGCCATAAAGAAAAAATACTGTCTATGGTTATACATATGTACATACTAACAAGTATTGTATTTTACACATACCATTTCAATGTATAGTTACTAAAATTTAAGGGAAATTGTAGTTTAACTAAAAGTCTCAAGTGTTCATTTCAGATTATGTTTTTACAAAATTAATGTGTAAAAAGCGTATAAATGTTTGGGGATTGTTTTGTTGTCCTTGCAAAATAGAGTGGGAAGTGACTACTTCAGATGTAGTCCCATCAGTAAAATCAGGTTCTTTTTAGTGTTTTGAGTGCATATCTTAAGTATGCCTTCATCATTGTTCACAAGAGTAAAAGTTCTACCATACCATAGTTTAATACACAATTTGTATTCTTATGTAGACCTTTTTGTAAGATAAATTTATTCTTTTTTTAGTATAGGAAACAATAAGGAAGTTTCTGTGGATATCTGTTGACAGAGGAAAAATTTATTCCAGTTTGTAAGCTTTCCTGCATTGTACAAAATGTCATTTCACATTTTTTTATTAATAATTAAATTTTTTTTTTTTTTTTTTTTTTTTTTAAGGAAACAATAAGGAAGTTTCTGTGGATATCTGTTGACAGAGGAAAAATTTATTCCAGTTTGTAAGCTTTCCTGCATTGTACAAAATATGTCATTTCACATTTTTTTATTAATAATTTAAAAAAAATTTTTTTTTTTTTTTAATTAAAGGAGGCTGTAGTTGTGAAACTCTTGGAAACCATGTGGGCTTAGACCAAATAATTCTACCCCAATAAGTCTCTTCCTTGTTGTTATGTGTCTTACTGAGTTTTTGTTGAACTATGTAGGGTTAGTTGATGTCAGGTAAACCTTTTGTTATTATTTTTGAAAAGCCATTCCTCTCCATTTGTACTGTCCAGGGCTTAGTCCGCATTGGCTTGACAAACTTGATTGGAATTGGTGGGATAATGTTTGAATGAAAATGCTGTCCTCTCATTTGCCTTTCTTGGCTTAGCTTTCAGAGTTTCAGAGACACACGAGTACTAGAATCAAAGTGTCTCTAGAATGTGATCAGGTTTTTAATACTTCTACCTTGGGTCCTGGAAATAGCTTCAGTTATTAGTTTATAAAAGCATGCTAGGTCATGACAAGAAAGAATCTCTCTGGTTGTAATGTTCACTTCATATTTCTGGATGAGCTCCACCTGTGTAGCATGGTCAGTAAACGATGAGAAGATTATTGTTAGGTGGAACCCACAAAGTGACTGACATCACTGAAAGAGATGGGTTTTAAGATCATTTGTGATGTGCTTAAGAGCACAAAGAGTCTAAAAACAAAGTTAATGGTTTTTGTGGGTTTTTTTTATACCCCAGCTACAGTAATATTTGAGAGTCTAAGGGCAAAGTTGATGGTTTTGGGTTTTTTTTCCCCCCTAGCTACAGTAGTATTTGCCGGATTTGGGGGAACAGCTTTGATCTTCGTAAGGTTTCCTTCCTTACAAAAGTAAATTATTGGATAAAATTACCTGGACTGCATATATACAGTAGAGCTGAATTATAGTCTTGCAGATCACACGGAGTAGGAAATTAACTATAAATTTGTTTTTAATTCTCTGTGTATTTTCTTACAGGGAAATTATGGAGTAAGGTGTAACAGATTCATTAGTGTTGCTTACACTTAGACTGATTTTGTGTAATAGTTTTGGGACAGCCAGATGTATTACCTGTTAGTACCTCTCAGGTTTTAGAAGTTAAAAAAAATAAAAGGAGCACAAAAAGTGAATACTCTTAAAATCTGTCAAGGTTGTATCAGTTTAACTTCTGCGTAGCAGTGTCTTAGCCAACTTATTATATCTTTAATTTCATTGGTGAAAAATGCTTTAATTTGCTTTTTATTTGACTTATTTGTAAGAATCAAACTGTGGATAGTCTCTAGAGAATTTTCATTTAGTTTTGTGCTAGAGTATTCAATATATGTATTAAGAGTATGACTAAAAAGTAGAGACTGAGAGTGTAACAGTTATCTGAAAGAGATGGGTTTTAAGATCATTTGTGATGTGCTTAAGAGCACAAAGAGTCTAAAAACAAAGTTAATGGTTTTTGTGGGGTTTTTTTATACCCCAGCTACAGTAATATTTGAGAGTCTAAGGGCAAAGTTGATGGTTTTGGATTTTTTTTCCCCCCTAGCTACAGTAGTATTTGCCGGATTTGGGGGAACAGCTTTGATCTTCGTAAGGTTTCCTTCCTTACAAAAGTAAATTATTGGATAAAATTACCTGGACTGCATATATACAGTAGAGCTGAATTATAGTCTTGCAGATCACACGGAGTAGGAAATTAACTATAAATTTGTTTTTAATTCTCTGTGTATTTTCTTACAGGGAAATTATGGAGTAAGGTGTAACAGATTCATTAGTGTTGCTTACACTTAGACTGATTTTGTGTAATAGTTTTGGGACAGCCAGATGTATTACCTGTTAGTACCTCTCAGGTTTTAGAAGTTAAAAAAAATAAAAGGAGCACAAAAGTAAAGGTGTTAATAGTAAGAACAAATCACTGAGATAAGCTATTAGTTACATTTAGTATTAGTCTATCAGTGTATTGTGAAAACTATTCAATCGTAGTCTGTCAAAGCAGTGAATTCATTTTAGTAGCTTCTGTAGTTATAAAGTGATGCATATTCATGATAGAAAACTTGATAAGTGGGCCAGCCCGGTGGCGCACTGCTACAGTGCGCCGCTTGGGAGTACGGCAGCGCTCCCGCCGAGGGTTCGGATCCCNGGAAACAATAAGGAAGTTTCTGTGGATATCTGTTGACAGAGGAAAAATTTATTCCAGTTTGTAAGCTTTCCTGCATTGTACAAAATATGTCATTTCACATTTTTTTATTAATAATTTAAAAAAAATTTTTTTTTTTTTTTAATTAAAGGAGGCTGTAGTTGTGAAACTCTTGGAAACCATGTGGGCTTAGACCAAATAATTCTACCCCAATAAGTCTCTTCCTTGTTGTTATGTGTCTTACTGAGTTTTTGTTGAACTATGTAGGGTTAGTTGATGTCAGGTAAACCTTTTGTTATTATTTTTGAAAAGCCATTCCTCTCCATTTGTACTGTCCAGGGCTTAGTCCGCATTGGCTTGACAAACTTGATTGGAATTGGTGGGATAATGTTTGAATGAAAATGCTGTCCTCTCATTTGCCTTTCTTGGCTTAGCTTTCAGAGTTTCAGAGACACACGAGTACTAGAATCAAAGTGTCTCTAGAATGTGATCAGGTTTTTAATACTTCTACCTTGGGTCCTGGAAATAGCTTCAGTTATTAGTTTATAAAAGCATGCTAGGTCATGACAAGAAAGAATCTCTCTGGTTGTAATGTTCACTTCATATTTCTGGATGAGCTCCACCTGTGTAGCATGGTCAGTAAACGATGAGAAGATTATTGTTAGGTGGAACCCACAAAGTGACTGACATCACTGAAAGAGATGGGTTTTAAGATCATTTGTGATGTGCTTAAGAGCACAAAGAGTCTAAAAACAAAGTTAATGGTTTTTGTGGGTTTTTTTTATACCCCAGCTACAGTAATATTTGAGAGTCTAAGGGCAAAGTTGATGGTTTTGGATTTTTTTTCCCCCCTAGCTACAGTAGTATTTGCCGGATTTGGGGGAACAGCTTTGATCTTCGTAAGGTTTCCTTCCTTACAAAAGTAAATTATTGGATAAAATTACCTGGACTGCATATATACAGTAGAGCTGAATTATAGTCTTGCAGATCACACGGAGTAGGAAATTAACTATAAATTTGTTTTTAATTCTCTGTGTATTTTCTTACAGGGAAATTATGGAGTAAGGTGTAACAGATTCATTAGTGTTGCTTACACTTAGACTGATTTTGTGTAATAGTTTTGGGACAGCCAGATGTATTACCTGTTAGTACCTCTCAGGTTTTAGAAGTTAAAAAAAATAAAAGGAGCACAAAAGTAAAGGTGTTAATAGTAAGAACAAATCACTGAGATAAGCTATTAGTTACATTTAGTATTAGTCTATCAGTGTATTGTGAAAACTATTCAATCGTAGTCTGTCAAAGCAGTGAATTCATTTTAGTAGCTTCTGTAGTTATAAAGTGATGCATATTCATGATAGAAAACTTGATAAGTGGGCCAGCCCGGTGGCGCACTGCTACAGTGCGCCGCTTGGGAGTACGGCAGCGCTCCCGCCGAGGGTTCGGATCCCACATACAGACCGGTTCCCACTCACTGGCTGAGCGAGGGGCGGGCACAGCACCGAGGGTTGCGATCCCGTTGCCGGTCCTGGTCAGGTACGGGCGTGACACTGAGGGTTGCAGTCCGTTGCTGGACACGAAAAAAGACAAAAAAGAGAAAACTTGATAAGTATCTAAATTCATAAGGAAATAAAAATCACCTGTAATCCTACCATTTGGAAATAAATAATATTAACATATTTTTGTGTTTTTTAAAAATCTTACATATGCATATGTGAGCACACAGTAAAGTTAAGAAACCATATCATTTCGTATACTGCCATTTTAAAAATTGAAAACATGATTTTTTATGACTGTAAAACTTTACCCTACCTCAAATCACTTAACCATTTTCCTACTGCCAGGTGTTTTGATTGATTCCAAGGAGTCTATATTTTCTCTATTATAAAGAATGTAACTATGACTATTTAGGCATGTAAATATTTGAGCCCATTTATAGTTATAGAATTAGTGGACTAAACATAATTGATATATACATTTAGGTCTAATTGACCTCCAGAAAGTTAGTAATAATAGCTAGCACTTTTTGAATGCTCATCATGTGCTAGGCATTGTTCTCAGCGTTTTGCATGTCTAAACTTATTTAATTCACACAACTTTATGGAATACTACTGTATTAGTCTGTTTTCTGTTGCTTGTTACGGAATACCTGAAACTGGGTAATTTATAAAGAAGTAAAATTTATTTCTTACAGTTTTGGAGGCTGGGAAGTCCACAGTCCAGGGGACACATTGGTAAGGGCCTTGTTCTTAGTGGTGACTCTCTACAGCAACTCAGGGTATCACATGGTCAATGGCTGAGCAATAGAGAACTAAGCTCCTCACTAGCTCTCCTTTTAAAGCCGTCAGAACCAAACCCATTGCCACCCATTAATCCATCAATGGACTAATCCATTCGTGAGGGTATTGTCCCCTCATAATCTAATCACTTTTTCAGGGCCCACCTGTCAATTACTATAATAGGACTTCCCACCCTCTTAACCCAGTTACAGTGGAGATGAAGTCTCCAATACAAGAACCTTTGGGGGACACATTCAACACACAGCAACTACTATTATCATATTTTACAAATGAAGCCTCCAGTGGCTAAGTAATTTGCTTAAGGTTGCTATGCTTGCAAGTGGCAGAACTAGCATTCTAACCCAGGCATTGTGGCTCTAAAGTGAATACTCTTAAAATCTGTCAAGGTTGTATCAGTTTAACTTCTGCGTAGCAGTGTCTTAGCCAACTTATTATATCTTTAATTTCATTGGTGAAAAATGCTTTAATTTGCTTTTTATTTGACTTATTTGTAAGAATCAAACTGTGGATAGTCTCTAGAGAATTTTCATTTAGTTTTGTGCTAGAGTATTCAATATATGTATTAAGAGTATGACTAAAAAGTAGAGACTGAGAGTGTAACAGTTATGTGTGGGGGCTCTGGATTGTCAGGGTTTGAATGCCAGCTCCACCTCTTTTTAGCTGTGTTATCTTTAACAAGTTCCTTAACCTCTTCTAGTCTCAATTTTCTGTTCTGTAAAATGAGAATACTAATAGCCTCCTTACAGGGTTGTTGTGCAATAAAGAAAATAAAGCTTTAGACCAGTACTTAACACACACTTATCTATTATTATACCAACATTTAGCTATGATTATGCC
>NW_007728523.1:70264-72223 GCF_000696425.1 Galeopterus variegatus | reverse complement strand
CTTAACACACACTTATCTATTATTATACCAACATTTAGCTATGATTATGCCAAAATTTAAATGCTAAAATTGAATGTTGTTTTTGCAAGTAGTTACATTGGAATGCTATATACTTATTTCAGTGATGTTGTCTTTTTTTGTACAGTTTCTAGAACTTATGTTTTGAAAAACCTGCAGAGCCTGTTTGTGAACCACACTAAGACTAAGAAATCAGTCTCAAAGGATAGAGGCTTGGTACCACTGGGGCACTTAAAAAATAATGCTACTGGCTCTTGGGGGATGGCTTCAGAAGAGAAGTTCCAATAATGATTCTCACATGATCATTGGATTAAGTGTGTAACCTCTCCAGGTAACTTTAATGAAGGGGTAAATGCTAATGTGGTATGTACATTCTAATATGTACATTAATGTTCAGTTCGTCTGAAAACATGCTTGTCTTATTTCTTTCTTTCCTGTCCATCCTTTTTCCTCCTTCTCTTCCCCCCCCCCACCCCCCCAACTTTTAGCTTTTAGTTTGGTCCCTGCCCAAAGCTTGTGCTGGACACCCTTTTGAACACACAGAGCACTTAGCACAGTGTGGGTGGTTAGTGAATGATTGATTAAATGAGAAACTAGTCGTCTAAGCCAAACCACAGCAATTGATTAATTAGGAAAGTCAGTGCAAATGGTGCTCTGAAATGTTCGAACTCTTTTTGCAGCTATAAGTGAAGTCTTAAGATGTAGTAGTCAGTCATTAACTATCTTGTGGCACCTTCCTTAGATGGGTAGTCAGCTTAGGTTCCTGAACTATAATGACTTGAAGGTAAAGGTAGTATGATGCATTGTCAGTAACCCTGGATTGAGCATCAGAAGACTTGATGTCAAGTCCAGTCTTTGTTTACTAGATATACTCCACATTTCACTTCCTCTACCAGGACTCCTCTTTGCATATATCCCTTCCTCTCAACCTGTTACAGTGTACGCTCTTATCCTTTACTGCCATTGCAGATTAACTCTCCTATATCCTCAGCCTGTTCTCGGAGTTCTCTGCTTTCTCTCCATCTGAAAACTGCCTTTGCTCTGAGGATACAGGCTTATCTTCTTGAACTGAAGTGTCTACTTTTCCTTATAATCCTCGAATCACTGGGCCAAGATGCAATTTACTGCCACATCCATCATCCTCTTTTTTGGCTGAGGCTCTTGAGAACTATTCTGCTCTCTCCCTATGACCACTTACTAACTTCTTACTCATGCTCTCTCAGATAGTGAAGATTATAATACCTTCTTCACAGACATTATTTCCAGTCCAAATCTTAATTTTATCCATTGCATGTGGGAATAGTCATTTATTTATTCAATTTAAAATACATTTATTGTGTGTTTCTACAATGAGTCAGGCACTGGATCTACAACAGTGATGAAACAGACCTGGCCCCTTTTGTTTCACAGTGATCTTCACCATATCTTGGAGCTTGTCATCACACTACTTTAGAAATCTTAAAGCAGCAGTATACATTCTATCCTAGCTCCTTCATTTATTAGATGTAGAACTCTGAGCAAATAACTTCTGTCTGCTCCCTCTTTTGTGAAAATGAAAAAATAATAGTAACTACCTGATAGAATTATTTTAAAGGTAGAGTTAATACATGTAAAGTTGTTAGGATAGTGCTTGGCACATGATAAGCATTGTAAATAAATGCAAGCTGTTATTATTATTTAATTATTCTATGCTAATGTTGCTTGTTTCCTTCTCACCTTAATATGCTCTTGGATCTCAAGAAGACCCCTTTAACTCTCCCAAGCAGTGGTGCCATCACTTCCATACCTGTTACCAGTTGCTTCCTTCCTACTGCCTCCCCAGAACCAGCACAAGGCCAGAAATATCAGCAAAAAGCATCTTGGATCATTTCACTCATCTAGCTTCACTGCTCATATTTTCTAGACTATTGTGCATTTCTGGAGAATATTGCAAGACAAGGG
>NW_007728523.1:67576-69516 GCF_000696425.1 Galeopterus variegatus | reverse complement strand
CCTTTTCGTTTATATTCTTTAATCTGTGTCTTTACTCATTCTGACTCCTTCCCTTGTCTCAGAGAAGGAGGATGTTCTTTTTCCTGTCTTCCCCATCATAGTAACTACTATACTGTCTTCCTTCACAAACGAGATTCTTTATAGTCTGTGTTTCCTTTTTTAGAACATAATTTTTTTTAGAGGAGGCATCAAGTCTTATTTATATTGACCTTTGTCAGTGTGGAGTAGTAGTACCCAACATGTAGTAGACAGTGTTGAATGAATGAACTAATACTCTTTAGTTTGTTTCCTCATCTTTAAGATGGGACCTATAGCAGTCTTTCACAGATAAATAGGATTAAATGAAAAGTCAGAAAGTGCTTTCCAATAAACAGTGGTATCAGTGAGACATTTAAAAAATTTTCTAGTCATAAATTCAGAATTTTCAACTGAAAATAATATGTTTCATATAAGACAGTTATTTCAAACTCTTACAGAGAGCCTGGAAGGTCTCTAGGACCTAGGAGGGCCTCCTATGAGGAGTAAAGTAGATATCTTCAAAATCTCCATCTGTGGTCATTTAGAGCAGCTCCTATGTTGCCATTTATGTTTGGGGTCCTCTAAAGGTTTTATTTTAAAGAGTTCTGTTATCCATTGCTTAAAATCACTATTCATTAATCTAATCTTTTTAAAGATGAGTAGAGCCCTACTTTACTTGCCCGACTTGATAACAGTTAATAGGAAATTGAGGACTGATCTGTATGTAGGTGTCTTAAACTCCTAATTCAGAACTTTTGCTACTAGACAGCATTCCTTTTAATTTTTTTTAGTCAGTGTTAAAGTTGAAAATGTAATTAAGTAAACTTAATTTTGACTTAACTTTCATTTAATATTTATAATCATTGAGAAAGGAATGGACTCAACTTTGCTCTTTCAAGTGTGAAGCCTCCTGCTGGGCAAATGAATAAAGACTTCAAAGGGGAATCTTTACCTCCTTTAAGAAAGTACAAGATTCCTTAGAGATACTTTTTTATAAAAAGCAAACCATCATTGCTAGGAGGAATTCTATAACGTATGGCTTGCAAGTCATTCTTATCTAAAGCAGCTCTTAGCAAAGCAACACTTAGCGTCTTCTGTTTGCCCTGTCCTCTCCAAGTAATGATGGGAAGCTCCTTTTTCCTTTCATCTCTGATTCTTTTCCATTTCCAGTAATGAGAATTTGCTTTATAAAATTAGTAACTACAACTTGTTGAGTGTCTGCCTTGTATTAGGTTCTGTTATAGGTACCTTGAGCTAATTCTGTCAAATCTTCAAAACAATTTTAAGTTTAGATGTTATTACTCCTGTTTTAAATCCATCCAGGGCTCAGAGAGACCTAGTAAAATATGTATGATATTACCTACACACCTAGGAAAGGACAGAGCTGGGATTCAAATCCCAGGTGTGCCTGACTCAAAGTCCATGTTCTTTCTCTTTCACCACACTACCTAATTATATTGTTAAGAATTTTTCTAGATTCTAAAATATTACTTTCTTAATTGGAACACACTGGAAAATTAATTCTGAGGTTGCCATTTAAATTATTAGCCAGGAGCAGTGTAGATCCAGGGACCCTGAAACTTATACAGTGCAATAATACTCTCTTTTTACCAAAAGAATTGAAAATTAGGTTCTGGGCCTTGGAAAGAGCTCTTACAAGCTTAAGGGTCACTAGATTCAAGCTAAATGAACTACTTATAAGAGAATAAAAGTTATAAAACCTTGAATCAATTGAAATATGTATTGTTCAGTAACATTTGAATATATAAATTGCTTAAGGGGGCCCTAGTGTGTATTAACTTGAATAAAGCAGTCAAAATCATAACCTTTAAGGACATATTAGTTAACAAATTTATGAGTCAACACCTTCCTATTTTAAATTATAAGGCTGAGAACACAATTATTTAACCTTTTTTTTTTTT
>NW_007728523.1:64722-66540 GCF_000696425.1 Galeopterus variegatus | reverse complement strand
TTTTTGAGACTATACTAAAGTGATATATAAATCAGTAAAATGAATTTGAAGCATAAAAATTAGATAGTTTAAATTAGTAATAATTTACTTCTAATGATGTGTAAATGAGACATGAAAGAAGTATTTCTTTTGATGTATACTGTCACTAGCCAAATAAACAAGTAATTTATTTGCTCCTATTTGTATTAGTATTTTAATTTTTAGAAGCTAGAAGTGACTGTTTTAGTCTGTCTGTATTTCTATAACAGAATAGCACATACTGGGTAATTTATAAAGAACAGAAATTTATTTTCTCACACTTGGGGGCTGGGAAGTTCAAGATCAAGGTGCTGGTGTGTTTGGTTGTCTGGTGAGGGCCTACTCTGTGCTTCCAAGATGGCATCTGATGCTGCATCCTTTAGAGGGGAGGAACACTGTCTTCACATGGCAGAAGGCGGGAGGGCAAAAAGGGACAAACTACCTTCATGAAAATCCTTTTATAAGGCCACCTGATCACCTCTTGAAGGCCCCACCTTTCAATACCATTACATTGTTGATTAAGTTTCAACATGCATTTTGGAGGGGACACAGACATTCAAACTGTGGCAGGGACTTTAGAGAGAATCTTGTCTTCCTTACGGATGAGGAACTGGAACATTAGAGAAGGTGTTTTAGCCAAGGGATGTACTCCTGACTTGAATTTATTGAAGAACCAGAACTAAAAGCCTGATTTTTGGTTAAAAGCTCTTTTCTCTCAAAACTGAAATAAGCATATAGCCATTGTGACTTAATGTTAACACTGGCCTATTTAATTATTAAACTATTTCTTGATATTGAGCACCCTGATGATTTGAGGTGACATGGTACAACGTGAGGACACTTAGCTTATGGTACTTGTACTTTATTACTCTAGCTATGTGATGGTGGATAAGCCACTTAGCCTCAGTTTCCTCTTTTGTAAAATGAACAGGATTTAATTTGGGGTTACTGTAGGCTCATTCTAACTAAAAATTTCACTAAAAGCAGTATGATTACACATAAGTTTAGGAACTGAATGCTAGCTACTGTCTTCTCTTGTGGACTTTGTCTAAAACATTTTGTGATGTTGCGAAAATCACATATCTTTTCAGCATTAGATTTTCCCTTAAAATAGAAATACTACATTTCAGTGATGATGGTTAAATTCTAATATGAAGCAGTGGGAGAGTTAGCTATTTTCTTGCATACTTTTTTTGTGAGTTGGCAGTTTTAGAGTTTTTTTTTAAATTTTAATTTTTTTCATTGTACATGTTTATGGGGTATAATTTGTGTTTCAATACATGCATATATTGTTTGACTTAATCAGAATAGATAGCATGTCTGTCACCTAAGTATTTATCATTTCTTTATAGTTATAACATTCAAGATCCTCTTTTCTGGCTATCTTGAAATATACAATTTACTGTTATTAGCTATTGTCACCTTAGGGCACCAGAACTTTATTCTTTCTAACTGTAACTTTGTACCAGTCTACCAACCTTTCCTGGACCTTCCCCACCTTCCCTGGAGAAGGTTTGAGTAGACTTGATAGCATATTTTTATAATTTTATGGGACAGGCCTTTTGCTCTTATATCACATTTAGTTACATTTAGTCTCATTCAAAGACAAAGCTAATAACTGTTTTAATTTATACATTATGATAATTTTTAAAAAGCTGGTAAGTTTACTCATTTAAAAAAAAAAAGCCTTAGTGACTTAAGCTAAAGAGAAGAAAGTATTGGGCTGGCCCAGTGGCGCACAGCGCTCCCCCCTGAGGGTTCGGATCCCACATACAGACCGGTTCCCGCTCACTGGCTGAG
>NW_007728523.1:0-64209 GCF_000696425.1 Galeopterus variegatus | reverse complement strand
AGAGAGAAGAAAGTATTATCACTTTTGATTAAAATTAATAATTTTATATTTTAGAGGAGACATTTGGAATTCAAACATGCACTTAGATATGAAGTATTTTTCCTTTGTAACATTACTATTCTTTTGAGATTCTATCCAGAATACATGATTCCTGCTTTTGCATGTTTCCATTTGCCAGATGAATATTTAAAGAGCAGTTTTATACATATAACCCTTTAAGAGCAGTGTTTTGGATTTAATAGTATCTTGGGAAATACAGCAAGTTTTATTATTTTAAAGTGTTGATTTTATAGATGTAATAACTAATTTTCTTAATAGGGAGGGTCTGTAAGTATAATGTTTGAAGAGCTTCAGTCAAGATGAATATTACATTCTCTGGATAAAATGTGTTTCTGGAAGCCCAGTAACATATCTTTGTTTTCATTGGGGAAAACAGCACCAATAGGACAGTGACAAACTTTTTGCCTCAGTGAAAATACTTATATGGTTGCATCTTATTTGTTGTGGTCATCAGAATATGAAATGTTATACATACATTTTTATCATATATGCAAAAGTCATTCACAGAGATATCATTGAAAATAGGGTTCTTATTACTCAAGTGAATTGTTCTGTGAGTTAAATGGACTTCAGTAGGTGAATCTGGAATCTTGACTTTGTGTCTTTGAGAAAATTTGTTCCGTAGTTCTCAAACAAAATTTCAAATTGATGTTTGGACAGCGTGCCCATGTTAAGGACTGAAATTCAGATGATAATTGAGCCGTCTATTAATGATTTAACTTTCATTATGAATGTTACTGTTCATTTATTTAATGTTAGAGACCAGTTGAATGTAGATCAGGTTTAGTTTGTGATTTCAAGGAATTGTCCCAGACTGCTGTGCTCTTCTAATTGATAATTTTTTTTTCTTCCTTGACATCAGTTATTTCACTCTTGTCTGAGAAACCAGTTAACCAAACATCAGTAGTCTTTATATCCAGTTTCTTTATCCACTAGTCTTCTTATCTATATAACAAGGCCTTTTCTTCTGTGTTTAGTAAAGGAAGATACAAACTTCTGTTTATTGAGCAAGTACTATGTGTCAGATGCTTTCACAAACTTTCTTAGTTGCTGTACAATACACCATCTCCCATTTCTCCAGGTACAAGCAGATGAGGAAACTGAGGTTTGGAAAATTAAATAACTGTTCAAAGTGTGTTCGAATGTGTCCCAATGGGCTGTTTTCCTCAAAGCTTGGTATCTGTGGCTGTATTTTTGCGGGTTGACATTGCTTAAGGAATAACATAGATAAATGAAATTGTTGTAGATGTCCCAAGTCATTGCATAGTTGTTGATCATCAAATAAGATTCCTTATCATTATTAACTATAAGCTGACTGTATTCAAATAGTATTATTTGAGTGTTGTCTAGGCATCCTGCAATGTATTATATAAGGCATACAATAACATAAAGGAGGAGATACCTTATCTCCTCTTAGGTGCTTAGTGTCTGGGAGGGAGCTTCCTTACATAATTAATGGCTTAATTGTATCTGATTAGAATATTGCTATTTCTCAGATATTTGTACCAAAGCAGCTTTTTTTGAAGCTGAAGCTTGAAATTAAGATCAAGCATTTTTCCTTGTTTATTTTGTTCTAGCTGTGTCATTCTGAATTGCCTGGAATTTCAAATTTTCACCCTTTTCTTCCACCACCCACCCTGTTCTAAATTTCTTCTTGTAAAATATTATTCACAGGGGACTAAAGACTTCTTGTCCTTTGTATGTAGTGGATGTGAAGAATTCAGTTCGTTTTAGTTTTAATTTGTCTTATGATGTAGTTCTCTTCAACTCTTAGTAATTACAGAACTTTCAAGATGTGTAAGTATATAATAGACTAACATCCTTTCAAATTCAGGCATTTTGAAGGTTATGTTTTTATATCATTTGAAGTAATGTAGCAAACAATGAGATGTTTTTGAAAGAAAACAAAGACTGTTAGAGTTGTTTTGTTATTGATAACTTACTTATGAGGAAATTATAATCCTGAATTGGAGGGGGTAAGGCGACAAAGGTCACTTTTCGAAATTAAAGTCTTGGTTTGGTTTTTTAAAGTGTCTCTAACTTAGCATTTAAGAATGCTTAATTATGTTTTTCCTTTAAAAAAGGGCTTTTATTTTCTTTTCCTGCTAAATGAATGTACTTTGCTTGCTGATCACCTTGTAGCTTGAGCTTGGGGAAGGATACTGTATGCATCTAATAATTAGATGGCAAGCATTCAATGCTTTTGTGTGTGGGTGCATTTTATTTGATTATTTTATTGGTTTGCTGAAGTGTTGGTTGCCAAATCCCTTCCTGAGCGTATTTGCAGTTATTTCAGTTTACTGAAGTAAGTATTTTCATCAATGGGATTAAAATCCTGCTCAAATAACTTAGACTGTTACTTTAAAAGGATGGTATGTTACTCTTTTAAAATATATACATAAGATTAGAGCCTTTAAATTTTATTGCTTTCTGAACAAAGTATAGACTGATATTTTTATGCTTAACATATTGATGAGATGAGAGTTGAACATTTAGTCCTTTAAAAAAAAAACTTTCAATGGCAGTTAATGTTGTTTATGTATCAAGGATGGGTGAGTGAGAGATTAAAGTTCATCAATAATATTTTTCCCATTGTTGTTGACATGTTCGTTTGATGCCAAGACCAATTCATGCATGTGTAGGAATCTGTACTTGAAACCTATTTTATTTGTTGTTTTGTTTTAGAACTTGTTTGTTTAGGGAACTATTGTATCTCATTGATCCTTTCCTGAAGGGCCTTTTCTGTCCACTATTTCCTTCCCAGTTAACATTTATTTATGAAATAAGTGATTGATTAAGCAGCCTTTTGAGGCCTTCGGTTAGGTTAATGGGAAAATCTGAAAATACTACTTGATGTATAAAATTTGAGAGTCTGTCGCTTGTATATTATTGTACCTTATTTCTATTTGAAAGACATTTGATTATTTAAAAATTAGATTAATTGCTGTAGATGATCACATTCAAATGTTTTTCAATATCGTTGTGCCTAATAATCAAAATGTTTGTGTTTTCAAAATTGCATTACATTGACGTAACACGGGTAAAATAGTATTCATTCAGCAGACATTTGTTTTGCAGCCTTCTAAATGGCATTGAAGAGAAATGCACAATCCCTTAAGAACTGATAGTCTAGTGGAAGAATATGCTCAAACAAATCATGAAGCGCTATGGGAGGAGTGTAGTGATAGATAATAACCTGGTTGTGGAAGAGCCGAGGAGTCTAACTTTGCTTGAGGAGGTCAGGGAAGGATTCCTGGAGGATATGACACCTGAGTTGTGTATTCAGAGGATATGTAAAGAGTCAGATAAAGAAGAGGCAGAAGACGGGAACATAAAGAAGACATGGGGGGCAATGAGTGGAGAAGGTTCTGTGGCAGTGAGAAACAGCAAGTTGTGTATTTATTGTGAATTCTCATTGGTTTAATGTTGTTAGGTAGTAAATGAAAGACAGGTAGTAGTGCGTGGAGAGCGTAGAGGGAGGCATAGACTAGAGCTTGAAGGGTGTTATGTTGTTGTTGTCTCTCTCCTCATCCCCCATAGAAAGGTTTTGAGCAGGGGCATGCTGCTCATGCTGTTTTTTTATTGGTTATTTTGAGGAAGATAGATTCCACGAGGTTGGAGTTCATGATGACAGTATTCCAACCAGATATCAATAATATTTTTCCCATTGTTGTTGACATGTTCGTTTGATGCCAAGACCAATTCATGCATGTGTAGGAATCTGTACTTGAAACCTATTTTATTTGTTGTTTTGTTTTAGAACTTGTTTGTTTAGGGAACTATTGTATCTCATTGATCCTTTCCTGAAGGGCCTTTTCTGTCCACTATTTCCTTCCCAGTTAACATTTATTTATGAAATAAGTGATTGATTAAGCAGCCTTTTGAGGCCTTCGGTTAGGTTAATGGGAAAATCTGAAAATACTACTTGATGTATAAAATTTGAGAGTCTGTCGCTTGTATATTATTGTACCTTATTTCTATTTGAAAGACATTTGATTATTTAAAAATTAGATTAATTGCTGTAGATGATCACATTCAAATGTTTTTCAATATCGTTGTGCCTAATAATCAAAATGTTTGTGTTTTCAAAATTGCATTACATTGACGTAACACGGGTAAAATAGTATTCATTCAGCAGACATTTGTTTTGCAGCCTTCTAAATGGCATTGAAGAGAAATGCACAATCCCTTAAGAACTGATAGTCTAGTGGAAGAATATGCTCAAACAAATCATGAAGCGCTATGGGAGGAGTGTAGTGATAGATAATAACCTGGTTGTGGAAGAGCCGAGGAGTCTAACTTTGCTTGAGGAGGTCAGGGAAGGATTCCTGGAGGATATGACACCTGAGTTGTGTATTCAGAGGATATGTAAAGAGTCAGATAAAGAAGAGGCAGAAGACGGGAACATAAAGAAGACATGGGGGGCAATGAGTGGAGAAGGTTCTGTGGCAGTGAGAAACAGCAAGTTGTGTATTTATTGTGAATTCTCATTGGTTTAATGTTGTTAGGTAGTAAGTGAAAGACAGGTAGTAGTGCGTGGAGAGCGTAGAGGGAGGCATAGACTAGAGCTTGAAGGGTGTTATGTTGTTGTTGTCTTTCTCCTCATCCCCCATAGAAAGGTTTTGAGCAGGGGCATGCTGCTCATGCTGTTTTTTTATTGGTGATTTTGAGGAAGATAGATTCCACGAGGTTGGAGTTCATGATGACAGTATTCCAACCAGATACAACCAACCAAATGCTCCAGGTATTAGGCCCAAGATGTTTCTCAAATATGTCCCATTCTTTCATCTCAAATACTACTGACCTAAAACTTGCAGTGATCTAGGTGAAAGTTTTAGGGCAATAGTATTTGAGATAATGCCATTAGCACTTGATGTTTGGATGAGAACGGGATGAGAGGAGAAAGGAAAGAATAAAATGAGGCCTGTGCTTCTAGCTTATATAATTAGGTGGTTTGTGTTGCCATGACTGAATTAGAGAATACAGGAATTTTGGGGCAGGTTTGGGTAGTGAGTTCACCAGGAATTTTGGACATAGTTTGATCTGTGTCTGGAGCGTTTAGCTGGGGATGTGCAGTTGAATACTCAAGTTCTAGGCTTTTGGAGGAAATCTGAGCTGGTAGCATAGATTAGAGAGCCATAATGTATAAGCTAGTAATTTATCTGTTTTAAGATGTAGGCCAAACTTCTTTGGAAATTTGAAAAAAGCTTGGGACCCCACCCTCCAAAAAAGAAGTAAACACATTATATTTACAAAAATTTGTATATAGTTTTAGGAACCTCCCTTGCAGCCAATCTGGAGTCTCAAGCTGTAGAACCCTACATGTATGGATAACAGTTGTAACCATGATAATTAATGAAAACTGCATAAGGGACCCCGTATAGATTAGAAAGAGTCAAGGACAGAGTTCTGGGGATGGAAATGATTTAAATGTCTCTGGAAAAGTAGGATACATGAGGTATAGGGGAGTAATGTTTCCCAAAGAAAGCTACATTATATTGATTTGCATTTAGCATAGTTGTAGTCTTAAGGTGCTTTTGTTTTAGTTCATATATCCGTTTATTTGCTAAGCTTGAAAAGCTGTATTTCTTTCTGACACTTACTTGATGCCTATAGCTGTGTGTTCGGTTGGGCACTTTTGTTAGTCAATGCATGAGGAATTATACTGTGCCCTGGGCTGGGCTAAGTCTACTGACATTCTCATTTAATCTTCATGACAGTCCTTTGAGATAGATACTGTTATTAATAAATCCATTTTACAAGTGAAGAAATCAAGATGTAGAGGAGTTAAATAATTTGCCCAAGGTCACATGGCTTGTGAATAACAAAACTGTGACACAAATCCAGGCCTGTCTGACAGCAAACCTATGTTCTCTCCTAATATACCATACTCTGTTTACCAAGATAATCAGTGACTCACACTGTGATATTACTTGACCATATTAGCACAGTAGAATGTGAGGTGAGTCCAATGGTTTGGACTAGATTTCAGGATACATGAGTTCTAATCCCAGCTCTGTGATTTTGGGTAAGTCTCTTTAGTCTGTCTGGGTCTGTTTTCTTCTCATTTGTTTGATTTTTTTTTTTTTTTTACCTTAGACTCCAGAAGGAACATTGTTGTCCTGTGGCCCCATCTCTGCTCTATCTACAGCATAAGGCTTGTTGAATACTGAGAAAAAAAATACTACATACAAATCTTGCATTATAAAACAACTCTTAATTTCTATATATGAAAGTGGTTCTTTTATCATAATTGAGAGTACTTGTACAATATTTGAATCGCTTGGTTTATATTTAAAAGATTCTTTAGTTTCTGATAAAAAATTCAGTAATTTACTGTGGGTAGAGACCTTTTAATACTTTTTCTAGCTTTCATAGGCTGTTATGTTATAGAGCCTGCAAAGATCATTTGATGTTTTGCTCAACTATTATATGGGGTTTAAAGTCTACGTTAACTTTGTCCTTTTTTTTGAAATTGTTCAGAATATTCTGGTTTGTTATTTAATATCAAGGGTTAGTGTCTTAGCATATGCTGTCAGCAAACTAAAAGCACATTGCACATACGTGGAGTATTTGAGGCCATCGTCACGTGGGCTTGTATCTTTTATTTGTGAAAAGTGAGATGGCCACATCTTTACATTTTATATGGATGATATCCTATAGGTAGCAGTTTAGGTGTAGGGGTAAATTCTCTTAAGATCATTTGATAAGTCTTTAACAGACCTAGGATTTGAGTAGGATTTGGGTGAAAGGAAAGAAGTTGCTCTGTTAAAGAGTTCCTTTTAAAGCTCTCCAGAAATGTTTAGAATAATACTACTCAGATCTGCTTAGGATCCTCTTGATTCAGAGCTGAGCTGGTATTTTACTGCTACGGTGACTAAAAGAACTATTTTGCCTACTTTTTCCTCTTTCATATTCATACACATCAGACATGATTTGGAGAGGATTCCACTAACTAGGTAATTTTTATCCAGTTCAGATCAGAGTATGTGTGAAGCTGACCAGTGTTACCCAGGTTGTAAATGCATAACTTGTAGATTTTATGTGGCATAAAATCTAGCAGAAAATCATTCAGGCAGCAACCATGAGTGCTTGTTATGGGCCAGGTATTGTTTTAGGGGCTGAAGAATTCAGCAGTGAAAAATATCCGTGCCTTCATGAAGTTGACATTTGGCTGGAGGGAGGGAGATCAGGAAAAGAATGAATGTGTGGGGTTAGAGCTGTGGGTCTGTAGTGAGGGGAAGCTGGTATTATAAGTAAGGTGGGCATTTAAAACTTCATTTTAAGGTGACAGTTAAGCAGAGGTTTGAGCCATGTGGATATCTGAGAGAACATTCCAGACGGAGAGTAGCAAATACATTGAAATGAGCTTGTTTGATGTATTCTAAGGAATAGCAAGGAGGCTGGTGTGCATGAAGCAGAGTGAGCAAGGGAGGAAATAGATGAAGTCAAGAGATTATCAGATCAATTATAGCTTTATCAGACATTGTAAGGACTTTGGCTTTAATTCCAAGGGAAATGAGAAGTCATTTGAGGCTGTGAACAGATGAGTGAGATGATTTATGTTTTCAGAAGATTGCTCTGGCTGCTCTATGGTAGTAGGCCAAGAGCAGAAATGGAGACCAGTTAAGAAGTTGTTGGAATAATCTGAGAGATGATAGTGGTTTGGACCAGGGTAGTAGCAGTGGCAGTGTTGAGAAGTTGTATTCTGGATGTATTTTGAAGGTAGAGACAACAGGGTTTCCTCTTGGATTAGAAGTGAGGTGAAGGAGTAGTTAAAGATGATTACAAGCTTTTTGATCGTAGCAACTGGAAGACTGGGGTAGACATTTGCTCAGTTGGAAAAGATTGCAGAAGCAGATTAGAGAAAAAGATTAGGACTTCTGTATTAGACTTGGTAAGTTCGAGATGCCTACTCAACATTCAAGTAGAAACATTGAGTAGATAGCTGGATGTATGACTCTGGTATGCAGGGGAGAGGGCCAAACAGAATAAATAAATTTTGAGATTGACTTAAAGCCATGAAAATAGATGAGATCAACTCCATTAGAAACTGAGTGTGGCTAGACAGGAGATCCAGAACCTGAACTTTAGGATTGAAGGTTGTGGTGATGAGTGGTAAAGCAGACTGACAAATAAGAGCCAGTGAAATAGGAAGAAAAACAAGAGATTGTTGTGCTTGGAAAGTAAGTGAAGAATCTGTTTCAAGGAGTAGGAATGATCAGTTCTTTCAAACACTGCCAGATACACCAAGTAAAATGAGAACTGAGACTTTGACCATTAGATTTAGCAATGTAAAGTTACTCGTGACCTTTTCAAGAGTAATTTCGATGAAATGATAGAGATGAAAGCCTTAGTGGTATGGATTCAAGATATAATGGAAAGGTGGACTTGGAGACAGTGAATGTAGAAATCTCCCCCTCCGCCTGCTTGTGATTTTGCTGTAATTGGAAAGAGAAATAATATGGTTCTGGAGGAGTACTTGTGGTTGTGAGAGTTTGTTTGTTTTTAAGATGAAAATCTGACAGTTTCGAATGCGGATGGAAATTATCAAGCAGGGAGGAAAAATATTGATGCTGAGAAAGGGTGATTGCTAAAGGGAGGTCTTCGAATAGGTGATTTGGGATAGAACTAGAGAAGTACTCATACTTGTCAAACTTCATTTTCTGTATGTATTATTTGGGGTTCTTGTTAAAATGCAGATACTGTTTCTGTCGGTCTGGGGTGGGGCCTGAAATTCTGCATTTCTAATAGGTTGTTAGATGATGCCTATTTTTCTAGTCCCTATACTGGAGTACGAGAACTTCGCACTTGGAGTGCATGAACTAGCAGAATTGGCATAAAACTAAATAGGTTGGTGGATATGGTTGGAATTTGTGCAGTGTCTCTCCAGGTTGTTTCTGTTTTCTCAGTGGAACAGGAAGCACTTGTGATCTTAAGAGTGAGGATGGAGAAAATGGTATAAAATTATCTAGGAGAGTAGAGTCAGTAGACTACAAAAGTAGGAGTGGGGTTGCAGGTAGGCACCCTTGTAGTTTGTGCTTATGAATTTAAACTGAGATGGATCAAATGGGTATATGTTGTTCTTCATTTACTTTGAACTGCCCGGGTGTCAGGAGTAGGTGGGCTGTTGGGATGGCATGGCAAGTATTTTGGAGGGTGAGCAAGAGGAAAGGTTAAGTGATTTATGGGTGTAAATCATTATGACTTTATTTAAAGTGGACAGTTCTGCTATAGATAAGGATGGAGGGAGGTCTTAAAGGATTAGAAAAAAATTGCTTCTATCAGCTCTAGAAACTTTTTAAATGTATCCCTTTATTTCTGTTAAAACAGATTGTTAACTTCCTTATAAGTCATGCAGATTTATGATCATAGCTGTATAATAAAGTATTTACTATGTGGACAAATACAGAAGAATTTTTAACCATTGTTGCTTTTTTTTTTTTTTTTTTTTTTTTTCTCTCCTCTCTCTTGGATATCACAGATGACCATGGATGAAAAATACGTAAACAGCATTTGGGACCTTCTGAAAAATGCAATTCAAGAAATCCAGCGTAAGAATAACAGTGGTCTTAGTTTTGAGGAGCTCTATAGAAATGCATATACAATGGTTTTGCATAAACATGGAGAAAAGCTCTACACTGGACTAAGAGAAGTCGTTACCGAACATCTCATAAATAAGGTATCCACCTTTAAAGGACTGTTGCTAATACTGTGTTGAATGTAGAAAATCTTTTATACCATATTGTACTTTGACCAGAAGTATTCTTCTTGAGGGCTTCAGGAAGCTTATAGGAATTATTAATTCATGACTGTATTATAAAACCTCACTCAACTTATCAGCTAAATCAGAATTTTTGATAATTGTGGGAAGGTGAAGTTTGTGATCTATGTTAAATACATTTTCTATAACCATAATTAACAAAGCAAACATTCAGTAATTTACAAATGTTTATTTATTGATGTTAATTTTAATTGTTACTTCCTTAAAATGTTTTAATCAATTAGCCCATTTTAGTTTTCTCTACTTTCTCTGTATATTTGGAAATAATAAAAACTACATTGTGTTAAAAATAAAAAATAAGAACAAATTGGGTGAGGAAAGAGCATATTCTACTATATGGAAGGTGTGTAAGTTTCCACTTCCCCATGGTTGACTCTTCTCTCCTTGATCTATATGAAAGGAAGCACACCTTGTATTTAACATATCACCCCTTGGGCTGGCTGGTTAGCTTCCTCAGGGTGTGCTGCTGATAATACCATGGTCGAGGGTTTGGATCCCGTACTGGCCAGCTGCCAATAATAATAACAGAGTAATAATATATCACCTCCTTATGCAAGGAAAAAACTGCTGATCCTTCAGATTCTGCTTTTATAACATTTTTACCTGATGATCTTTTGAGGGTTCTTTTTGAAACTTTCCTATGTATATTTTAGCTAACATCTTTGTAAAGGCTTAATTTATTCTCAGGAATATATTTCTACTTTTTTTCATTAACCTCAGAGTGCATTTTAGAAAACTTAAGAAATCAAACCTTTTCACCCATGTTAAATACCCTTTAAATTTTGTTTTATTAATATTATTTTTTTACATTCTATGATGTTGCAGAGCAGTTGGGAAGGAGAGGGAGAGGGAAAAGGGGTAGAAAATGTGAAGGAAGAAGCAGGGACAGGATTGAGGCCTGTGGCACTCCCTGCATTCCCACAGGGGAGACTGGGGGGCTTCCAGTGGTGGCTTGGTCATTGCCAGGCTGGGTGCAGATGTCAGGGGGGTGTAGCAAAAGTCCTCGCCTCTCACCACCCCAGCTTAGGAACCCGGAGCCCTTCTTGCTGTGGCTTGGTGGTCGTCACTGGGCTGGTTGCATGTGTCAGGGGCATGGCTGAGGCCCTTGGTACCCCACCACCCTGGCTTGGGAGAGCCCAGGGCACTTCCTTTGGTAGCTAGGTGGTTGTCACTGGGCTGGTTGTTCATGTAGGGAGGCATGGCTAAGGCCCTTGGCCTTCCACCACCCCAGCTCAGGAGAGCCTGGGGCACTTCCTGCCATGGCTCAGTGGTCATCACTGGGGTGGTTGCTCATGTTGGGGGCATGGCTGAGGCCTGAGGCCCCACACTGCCCCAGTTTGGGAGAGCCTGGGGCACTTCCTGCCATGGCTCAGTGGTCCTCACTGGGGTGGTCAGGCTCATTGGGTGAGTGGGTGTGGCTGAGGCCCAAGGTCCCCACCCTCAGGACTGGGTATGGGTGTCAGGAGACATATCTGAGGCCCCAGCCCTCTCCCCTTTCTGGCTTGGTAGCCCATGGGACTTCCAGTCCTTCTAGGTGTTATAGGTGTTCTTTGGTGAAATGAGACCTGCACTAGTTAATATCAAACTTTGTTTCTTGTTGTGGGTACTTGGTTTTTTCTTTCAGTTCTATGTTGGATTATTTGTTGTTCCCACCACTCAAATTCTGTGCTAAAACTAATTTGTTGTCCTTTGCTTACTTCTAAAATGGGGGAACTTCCTGTGGGAACAGCACTTGAGCTCTGTGGTTCAGCGAAATTGCTGTTTTGCTGCTGATTCCCTGGGGAAGGCTTTTTGTGTAGCTCAGGTTTTAATGATTTACTTTATAGGTATTTCCAGTTCTAGTGAAATCCAGTGCACCTGGGATATGTAGAAAGACTGGTCTGGGCCTGAGTCTTTTCATCAAACTGCAGTCCGTGCAGTTCTGCATTACTGACCAGTCTCCTCTGAGTGATCCTACTCTGATTAGGGATCAGATCAGCTGTCTGCTCTGTACCCCTGTGTTCCCCCAGTGGGCCTGTCTCCCCTGCCTGTACTCCAAACACTTCCTATGGGATGAGCCATGCTCTGATCCCTTGAGTTGACTCACTGGTCTCTGAGTGGCTCCTTTTTTTCAGTTGTTGTGGCTCCTCAGTCCTGTGTGGGTCCGTGGGAACCCTATTAGTGGTATTGCTGGCCTGGGGGCCACCAAGGCCCTCTTCTCCCCTGCTGCCTCCAAGTAACTTCATACAAAGGGCACAGTTGTGGCTTTTGCCAGCTCCTGCTCTGTACACTCAGCAGCTCCAGACTGGAAGTGGCTGGGATTGGAAAAGGTTGGAGCAGTTTTTTCTCTCATTGTGGCTTCTCCCACCTTTAGGCACTCCATAGGTCTCTCCTTCTCTTCTCCTGAGCTCTATTGGCCCCAGCTTGGCTGTCATTGCTTTTTTATTGTTGTAAATTAGTTGATTTATGGGAGAGAGTGATGCTGGAGACCATTTATTCTGCCATCTTAACTGGAAGTCCCCAAGTTAAATTTATAATGCCTCCAGCTTTTCATTGCTGTTATGCACTGCTAAAAAAAAAAAATTCTCTGGGCCGGCCCGGTGGCGCACTGGATAGTGCGCCGCTTGGGAAGCGCGGCGGCGCTCCCGTCCGAGGGTTCGGATCCCACATACAGACCGGCTCCCGCTCACTGGCTGAGCGAGGTGCGGGAGCAGCGCCGAGGCTTGCGATCCTGTTGCCGGTCCCCGGTCCGGTGCGGGGGCAACACTGAGGGTTGCGATCCGTTGCCGGACACGGAAAAAAGACAAAAGACAAAAAAAAAAAAAAAATCTCAGTATTTAAGAAAAACCTAATATCTTCAAATTTTCCATTGCTTTTCTTGAACATTTTACAATAACTTTGAAGTTAATGATGTCTGTATGACTTGATAAAGAAAATTTTCTTTTTCTTGTAGATTAAATCGAAATGCAACTTAAAATTAGCTACTCCAGTAGTAGTTACAGCAGTGCCACCCAGCAAAGGATTCCTTAAATATGAAGCGCAGAACATCCCAGATGTTGGCAACGGAAAACTGCAAAAGGTCAGTATGCTACCATTCCAAAGAAAGTGTGTATGTTGGGCCGGCCCGGTGGCGCACTGCTACAGTGCGCCGCTTGGGAGCGCGGTGGCGCTCCCGCCGAGGGTTCGGATCCCACATACAGACTGGCCGCTCACTGGCTGTATGTTGGGCCGGCCCGGTGGCGCACTGCTACAGTGCGCCGCTTGGGAGCGCGGTGGCGCTCCCGCCAAGGGTTCGGATCCCACATCCAGACTGGCCGCTCACTGGCTGAGCGAGGTGCAGGTGCAACACCGAGGGTTGCGATCCCGTTGCCGGTCCCGGTCCGGTGCGGGCATGACACTGAGGGTTGCGATCCGTTGCCGGTCACGAAAAAAGACAAAAAGGAAAAAAAAAAAAAAAGAAAGAGTGTATGTTATTTGAAGAGTCCATTTGCTTATCTTCTTTCTGACGTGTGCCCCAGACTAGCTAAATGTGCCTGGTTGCCTGGCAAGAGAAGCTGCAATGATCCTGCTGCCAAGGCCTGAGGCCTGGGTCTCTCATGTCCTCAGGACCAGAGTACAGGGCATGGGGACATGTGTGAAGGGGCTGTGGGTGCAGAGGGATGGCTGGCAGAGAAAATGTCCTTCCCATGGGACAGCAGCCCAAGTGCTGTGAAGAGAAGGACTAGGGTGGTGGAGATTAGGGCTGGTCACTTCTCACTGGGAGTAGGTTCTGGGCAGCCCAGTGAATTGCCTGGGGCTTCCAGGATGCAGGAGCCCACACCTGTGCCCACAAATTCAGGATCCCAGCAGTCCTCATGTGGTCCCAGGTCTGGTGGGGTAGCAAGGTGGGTGGAAGAACCTAGAGGTTGTTGCCTCGTGGTGCTGCAATGGGGTAAGGGGGTGAGGGAGGCCACAGGGGATGGGGGCAGGGACAACAGGTGGAGAAGGAGGAGGCGAGGGAGACATGGGGAGGGCAGGTGGGCACCAAATGCAGAGGGGATAGGAGGCTAAATGCTTACAGCACCTAGTTTTCCCAGGCAGTCTCCCATCCAAGTACTAATCAGGCCCAAGCCTGCTTAGTTTCTGAGATCAGATGAGGTCAGTCACATTCAGGGTAGTGTGGCCTAGAGGTGGACAGCTGCAGTGTGGCACCTTGCACTGTGGCCACTTGGCTGGGCCATGCCTGGATTTATTCTTCATCCTTACTTGGAATTCTTGGGAATCTGGGAGGGATTCCAGGAATATCCCCCACCGCGTCGCTGCACCTTCCACCTCCTGTCTTATGCCACAGCCAGTGGGCCAGCCAGGCTCTGTTCTGCTGACTTTCTAGCACCAGAGGCCTCTGTCACCCTGGATTTTGGGAAGCCTTGGGGCTCACCATGCCGTCCCTGCCCAGCTGTCAAAATCCCAACACATCTGGCTCACTCAGGGTGGAAGGAGGGTTCCAAGCATCAGGGGTTTTGTCTCAGGGTCCTCAGAGTACCTCCTGCCTTATCTCAACTTCCACATCCACCTGAAGCCCCCAGCACCCCCAGAGGGCACAGAGCCACCACACCCATACAGCCACTGCCCTTTTTTAGAACTTTCAGGCCACTCACCACATTGAGAACTCTTGTCTGTGAGCACCCCTCACTTTCCAAAAGAAGACATCTTTTGGTGGTGGTAGGGAGAGACAGAAACAGTCACACACAAACACAGACACATAGATGGAGAGAAACATTTCAGTGAAGAGGGCAACATTTCCATAGCTAACAATTTCTCTTTGTTAAATGTTAGGTTCTAATTTCTTGCTTTATTTTTATTTATTTATTTTGGGGGCGGCTGGCCAGTACAGGGATCCAAACCCTTGACTTTGGTGTTGTCAGGACCACACTCTACCAATAGAGCTAACCTTGCTTTATTAACTAATGCTGTAATATGCTTTTTTAAACATTATTTTTTCTAGACATTCAATATGTCCTACTTAAAAATGATTTGTGTGTGTGTGTGTGTCTGTGTGTGTGTGTGTGTGTGTGTCTGGTGAACCCGTGACCTTGGTGTTCTGCACTCTAAAACAACTCAGCTAACTGGCTAGCCCAAAAGTGGATTTCTGTGATGTAGAATTTTGTAATATAAAAAGAGAAAGCAATATATACAAGGATAAAGAATACATAAATGAAAGAAAATATATGGTTAAAAATAAGTTATAAATAATTAATTATAAAATTATTGGTTTTATAAAAATTGATTTTTTATAATCAGAAAATATAATTATTTAAAAAAGAACATGATACTCTGTCATTTGAAGGAGATTTAAAATATTTTTACAGTGACATTTTTCTCAATACAAGCCTTTTATGTTTTGCTGTCTTTTTTATGACTTAACCTTTGACCTTGGCATTAGCACCATGCTCTAACAACTGAGCTAACCAACCAACCCAGTTCTAATAGTTTTTAGTGAATTCTTTATGATTTTCTAAATACAAGATCACATTATCTGTGAATATAGATAATTGTACTTCATTCTTTTCTGTCTATATGCCTTTTATTTATCTGTTGCCAATTGTCCTGTCTAGTACAATGATGAATAAATGTGGATATATTTATCTTGTTCTTGATCTTACAGAGTAAGTGTTCAGACTTTCACCATTAAGTTGTTTTTAGCTGAGGGTTTTTCATGTGTTCTTTATCAGTTCAAGGATGTTCCCTTCTATTCCTACTTTGTTGAATGTTTCATTATGGAAGAAAGTTGAATTTTGTCAAATTTGTTTTCTATATCTATTGAGATGGTCATGTGATTTAGTTTATTATTGTATTTATATGGTGTACTATATTAAATGATTTTTGGCTGCTAACAAACCTTGTAGTTCTTGAATAGATCCAACTTTGTACACAGCATAATTATTTTTATATGTCACTTGATTCTCTTTGCTTTTATTTGAATTAACATAAATTTAAATTTTATTTTATTTATGAATGTATATTCATAAGATACATTGGTCTGAATATTTCATTTCTTGTGATGAATTTGAAGGGTCTTGGTGTCATAGTGATACTGCCTCATAGAGTGAGTTGGGAAGTGTCTCTAGCACTTCCGTTTCTGGAAGATGGGGAAAAGTTGATATTAAATATTCCCCAAATGTTTGATAGAATTTACCAGTGAAGTTTCTGAACATGAGCTTTTCTTGGCATGTAGACGTTCTTTATTAATACAATTTTTTACTTGTGATAGGCCTATTCAGATAACTTTTCTAGACTGTTTTTGTAGTTTGAGTGTTTCTAGGAATTCGTTCATTCCATGTAAATTATCTAATATATTGGCATAGCATTGTTCATATTATTCTTCTGTAAATATTTATTTTTTTATTTTCTAATGATGGTAGTACTGTTTTCTCTTTAGTTATTTGTCTTTTTTTTATTCATCTAGCTAA
The DNA here is from genome assembly GCF_000696425.1 of Galeopterus variegatus. NCBI lineage: Eukaryota > Metazoa > Chordata > Mammalia > Dermoptera > Cynocephalidae > Galeopterus > Galeopterus variegatus. The sequence continues at coordinate 47,937 of NW_007728523.1, read as the reverse complement.
AGGTTTGTCAATTTTGTTGATCTTTTATGAACCTACTGTTTTTGTCATTGTATTCTCTATTTCATGGCTTTGTTCTGTAATCTTATTTTCTCTTTTCTGCTTACTTTAGATTTCTTTTCTGAATGTCTTCACATGGAGCTTAGGTTACTGATTTGAGATCTTTTTTTTTTAATGTAGATATTTACAACCACAAATTTTCTTTTAGAAACTGCTTTAGCTGTCTTCCAAAAATTTTGTATATTGTATCTTCACTTTTAAGCACCTCAGTGTATTTTCTAATGTCCCTTTTGATTTCTTTGACCCTTTTGTGATTTTGGAGTATATTGTTTAATTTCACATATTTGGATTTCTCATGTTTCTTTCTGTTATTTTTCATGTTTACACCATTTTCATTGAACTATATGCTGTTTTATTATTTCTCACCTTTTACATGAGTGGGGGGTCTTCAAATGTTCATGGAAAGATTCATATTATATTTTAAATCTGTTTTTCCAGAGCTGGCCAGTTTGCTCAGTTGGTTAGAGTGTGGTGTTGTAACACCAAGGTTAAGGGTTCCGTTGCCCATACTGGCCAGCCACCAAACCAAAAAAAAAAAAAATAAATAAGAAAGAATCTTAACCCTTGACTTGGTGTTGTCAGCACTATGCTCACCCAGTGAGCTAACCAGCCATCCCTGTATGATATCTGAACCCGTGGCCTTGGTGTTATCAGCACCACACTCTCCTGAGTGAGCCATGGGCTGGCTCCAGAAAAATTTTCTTATATTTTGTAAAACGGGTTTGTCAGCAACAAATTCTCTGTTTTGTTAATTGGGCTATATCTTTATTACACCTTTATTTTTAAAATAGAGCTGTGCTGGACACAGAATTTTTGGTTGACAGTGTTTTGACCTGTGACAGGTGGCTCTTCTGTCACCCTTCGTGAAAGCATCAGCCACGTGGATGGAGAGCAGTTCCACAGCCCAGGTTGTGGCCTGACATGGAGCAAAAGGTCTCATGGGGACATCCCTCTGCAGGGCCCTTATTGTCCTGTCCAGTTGCTGAGCACTGTGTGCAGAGCACCATGCAGGAGATGGGCAAAGAGCTGCTGCTTGGGTGTCTACTCCATCTCCCCTGCAAGGAGGCTGATATGGGGGGAAGGCAGTTGCCAGGGTATAAAAGCCCAGAGACCAGAGATGGCAGACAACCAGGGACCAGAGGCTACCCTGCCAGGGCCTTCCTGCTGAGGGTCCTGCAGTCCCACTCCCAAAAGAATCCAAAATCCCAAAGGCGGGTGGGATGGCCCACTCCTAAAGGGCCATCCCATCCACCTCCCAGCCCCAGCCTTGGCCAGGGCACTGCCTCTTCTCCCAGATTTGTGGGACTGTCAGAGTCTTTACTCTGTTTTCACTTGATATTAGATTATGAGCCTCTTTGCATTTGCTGTTTTTACTTCCATCCACAGGGGTCCCCAGCAGCTATGGGCCTGACTGTCCCCAGGTCAGGAGCAGAGTTAAGAGCAGGCAGATGTAGCATTACAAGTTTCTAGGTTCTGAGCCTTGAGCCGCCCCTCGACATCACTAAATGTGTCCCCATCTCTCCCATGGGGATGTTTTGTGAGGACTCCCTGGGTTAATGTTCTTAAACAAGAGGTGCTATCATCACTCAGCCAATGAAGGACTTGAAGGTGCAAGTATTTTAAATTATCCCCCCACCCTGAATTCTTCTTTTGACTATAAGGGCCCTTTTCTCCTGGGGCACTAATATCTTACTCCTGGCCACAGTCACTGAGGGCTTGGGAGTGATAACTAAAAATTTGCTCTGACTGGATCAGCTATATTGTACTGCCTTGGGAAAATCTGGGAAACCATCAGTCAAGTCTTCATAAGACTATTTTCAGACACACAGGCACCAGAGAAGTAATAAAATAACCTAGAGTGCTTCTTGTAACACTTACCCTATATTCCTGCATGTAGGATGTAACCTGGTAACAATCTAAAATTTGTATGTATGTACTAGCCAATAGAAAAACTGAAGTAATAATGAAGGTGGGCTGTCCTTTTCTCTCTCTCCTTTGATTCTTTTCCTGCCTTGGGGTTATATAATGTTGTCTGTTGGTCCTCTTTGGAGCAAATTTCTCAGGATGACCTGACCTGTATATTTCCCCAGTTGCAATTGTCATATTGGTTCAATAAGTCTTATGCTTTATATGTTTAGCCTGAGTTTGTTTTAGGTTAACATTCCTGACTATGACGATGTCATCCAGAGCAACTCCCTGACTCACTGGCTTCCTCTTGAGTTCACGCTTTGGTAGGCCCATTGGGCCCTTTGATTCCAGAATTTTGTTGGGTGTGGAAGGGTGTATTTCCCCTGAGTCTAGGACCTTCCTCTGTTTAGGTGAGATCAGAGTCTTTACTGAGCTGTTTTTCTCCTAACCCTCTCTTTTCTCTTTGAGAAGGAGAGTCTTTCTGTCTCTATTTAACAAGAAATTTTAAGTAAAAGATTACTGCCTTTTTCACTCACTGCCACATGAGGGGGATCCAAGTAATATGGATTGGCAGATTTGTCTCTACTTTTGAAATAGAGTTTCTGATACAAAGGGGGAAAATTTTGCTTTCTTCCTCCCAGTGCCTGGTGAGTGGGGTTCAGGTTGCAGTTGGCAAGGCAGGTACTGGCAGTTTGTCTTGTCAATAAAATTACATGGCATGCTTTAACATAACAGCTGTTTCTTATAAATTGCAGTTGGCTCTGCCTTTTTGTTTGTAACAAGCTCAACACTAACCTCCATCTGAAGAGCACATGAAGGTGAGTTTCTCACCCTGAACATAAGAGGCAATCATTTCTTTCCACCCAACAGGGTATTCTCAGTGACTAGAATTTCAGCAGGGGTGTTAAGACAGTGGTCTGTGATATGTAGTGGCCTCATAAGGTCTTGTCCACAAGAAGAATACTTTTTTTTTTTTTGTCCTTTTTTGAGACCGGCCGCACTGCGCTCAGCCAGTGAGTGCACCGGCCATCCCTATATAGGATCCGAACCCGCGGCGGGAGCGCTACTGCGCTCCCAGCGCCGCACTCTCCCGAGTGCGCCACGGGCTCGGCCCAAGAAGAATACTTTTTTTTTTTTCCTTTTTGTCTTTTTTCGTGACCGGCAACGGATCGCAACCCTCAGTGTCGCGCCCGTACTGGACCGGGACCGGCAACGGGATCACAACCCTTGGTGTTGCGCCCCTCTCTCAGCCAGTGAGCGGCTGGTCTGTATGTGGGATCCGAACCCTCGGTGGGAGCGCCGCCGCGCTCCCAAGCGGCTCACTGTAGCAGTGCGCCACCGGGCCGGCCCAAGAAGAATACTTTTATAGGGAACTTTCTGCTCCTCTGGGAGGTGCATATGAAGGTTGGTCACCTAGCACCTTGAGCACTCCATCACTGCTAGGTGATAAAGAGATACTGCAAAAGATAGACCTCACACATTATCCTGACTTGGTCACATCTGAGGGAGGCTTTAAAATTATAAAAAATAGCTCATCAAAACCTGAGCACTCCCTTTGAGGACAACACCCTCTAGAAATGCCCCCTGGGTTTATGCACGATGCATAGAAATGAAACAACATGCTTCACAGAACTAGAGGGCCTGAGTAGTGTCCCCTCCCAACTCCTATGTTACTTAAAATTTGAACCTTAGACCTAAAGACCAGAGCCTCATTTCTTTTACTTCTATGTGGCACATGACTTCCTGGGAATGGGTCTTCCCAGTGATGAGGGAACAAAATGTCTACCTGAGCTGATCATCGATGCTTTTAGATAAAATGTTTTTGATCAAAAAGAAAAAATAATTTCAATATCGGCTCCAACAAGGTCAGCTGAAATCTAGTGCGTTAGGAAAATCTGGGGTAAGCCAGCCATCAAGTCCTCATGTTATAAGATGGTTTCAGACATGCAGGCACCAAAAAATAAAATAACCTACAATGTTTAATGTAATCCTACAGTGTTGCATGCAAGATGTAACCTAGTAAAAATTCAAAATCTATAGGTGTGTACAAGCCAATAAAAAACCTGATGTAGTTATGGGTGGGGGGAGCTGTCTTTCTCTCCTTTGATTCCTTCTGTATTTTGAGATTATAAAATGCTAAGCTCTGCTGGTCCCCTTTGGAGTGAATTTCTCAGGGTGACACAACCTGAGTGTTTCACTGGTTGCAATCATCACATTGGATCGATAAAGTCTATAGTTTGACCTCAGTCTCTTTTAGGTCAACAGGAGCTGCTGGTCCATGATGCTGCCTTGACCATGTGCCCCCCCACCCCACCCTAGAGAGAGGACACTGCTGCATGGTGATGGTGCAGGTAGGCACACTGGAGAAGCTGCTGGAGTACCGAGCACAGCCGCCTGGCCAGTGACCCCTCCCATGCCCCCAACTTCCTGTGCTCCTGCTGAGCCCTCACCCCCACACAACTGGTGCTGAACCTGCTGCTGGGAGGGTGGCACAGCACCCCTCCATGGCACAGAGGTGACCAAGCTCTGCCTAGCTGTGGCTTGTGATTGTCACTGCACCTGAGATGTTTGCTCCTTTGGAGTGAGGTGCCAAAGTAACCAGACCCAGAGCATCATTGCAGGGACAAGACTGGACAAGCCATGGAAAATGCCTGCCCAGTGCCTGGCCCTGGAGAAAGGGCCCCTGAAAGGGCTGTGGTTGCTCAAATTGGCTATTTTCCTCTCCCCCATAAATCAGCCCCTGCCTCGGCCCTCACATCCCTGGGTTTGGGCAATGCTGTTTTGCATTCATAAGAGAGGTTTGAGGTTTCATCTAGGGTTCCTGGGGGCTGGCAGAGAGACCCAGGCCTACTCAGGTATCAGGGGAAGTGCTTGTGGAGATTCATTCATTCAACATACATAAAGTGCCTACTGTGTACAGACACTTTTCTAGGCACTTAGCATAGTTCATCAGAAAAGAACAGATGAAAATTCCTGTCTTCCTGGGCTTTCACTCTAGTAGAGGGTCAGCCAGTCCCAGAAGGGGTCACAGCAGGTAATGTCCAGAGCACAGATGTGCCGCCTCCTGCAGATATGGATGCAGCCTCCCCTGTTTTGATGGGGATGGTGGATCCCAGGACCAGCTGGAAATGTGAGTGGACTCTGGGTCATGGGGGAGGGTCCTGACAGTAACCTACCTCCACATACCTTGTGATTCTCGCTGGAGGGCTGAAGTCTGGGGCTCCCCTTGCAAGAGGAAAGAGTCACAGAGCCAAGGACTGGCTTCCTGGGGAGAGAGCCAGGCCCTGTGAGAATCCATCCCTACCCTTTCCTGAATGTGGAACTTGGCCCAGGACAGGGGTGGGGTGGGCCATCTGCTCTCACTGGTGTGCACCTCAGTCCTCCATGCCCAACTGCATGTGGGGCTGGGGTGGCTGCACCTGCCATTCCTGAGAACCCCTCAGTGGGAAGAAGAGACCTGCATGGAAAAGGGAACGCACCAGTGCATGAGCTACAGGTCAAGATGCCTCGGGTTCCCTGTGGAGGCTGGACAGGTACAGACTCTGCTTGTTTTCTCCCTCAGGGAGTGACAAAGAACCTACCATGTGCAGCCAGTGCAAGAAACAGAGCAGGTGCTGCCCCTCCCTGCCCAGCAGACAGACAGGAGCATGGCAGTCTTCCCTGAGGATGGGAACAGGTGGCCACTGATGGGGCACTCCCTTGATGGAAGTTCTATCAGCTTGTGCTCAGTGGCTGGCCCTGCCACTGCCAGGACAGCCGGCGGGATAGGGTATGGGGCTGGCCTGTGGATGGGCAGGGCAGGCACAGGCCATGGGGTGTCATGGGGGGTTGTGGGGAAGGAGAGTGCAGGCCTTTGACAGCCTCCCACCCACCTGCTCCAGCACCAACTCCTCCATCCTGGGTGCTTGACTGGACCAGGACCTGGAAGGTGTCTGTCCACCCCCAACTCCCCTGCCTCCAGATGCAAGTGACCTACACCAGCTAAATACGCCTGGTGTGGGCCTGCAGTGCTGTGCCCACCTCCTCCTTGCCTTGCTGCAGCCCCGGGGAACACAGAGGCAGAGCCAGATGGGCAGGAGGGCTGGGACAGTGCATGTGAGCACATGATGAAGGGACGGGACTGGGCCACACAAAGGAGCCTCCAGAGGCAGGTGGACTGAACCCCACGGGCTCAAGTGTCCTGGCATTCCCCTGAGAGGAGCCTGGGAGGGTCTATGGAACATGGTCGTCTATGGAACATGGTCTCAACACCAACACCCAGCTCCTGGTCCCTGGAAGGCTTGCTGCAAGTTACATGCCCATGTTCCCACCTGGGCACCCTCAGTGGATCTAGAGTCCCCTAAGAACAGGGAATCAGAAAATGGCCATGAGTGGCCAGGACCCCATCAGATGCTAGCCAGAGGAGCTGTCCTTGGGGACGCTGAGGCCACAAGGCTCAGTAGGCAGTGTGTCCCAGAACACAGTGGTGAGGACCAGCTTTATTTTCAAAAGGGCCACAGAACAGGGAGGTGGCCCCAGACCACTCCGTCTTCCTCCAGCTGCCACAGCAGCTCCTTTGGCTGTGGCAAGAACATACTGGTGTCCACTCTCTGGAAGTTGATGTGGTTGATCACAGATACCAGCACCTCTGCAATGTGGCAGAATTGAAAGTAGCCTCCTGGGGGCCTGGCTTAGTGGCTACTCTGTCCTCCTCCAACCCCACCACCAGGATGTGGAGCCTCCTTTCAGTGACAACGTTGAGGAAGTGGTAAAATTCTTCAGAGTGATTACCAAGCATGATCTCGTGATGACCTGGGCCAGGGAGGAGAGGCCACTGAGCTGCCAGGTGCTCACAGCCTCGCATGTTTCTGATGGCCAAGGAGAGAACCCAGGAAGCAAAAGGCCACAGACATGGGTTAGTCCTCCTGGACAAAGAATGGGGGATTAATAAGACATAGGCACCAAGAGGCCAGATGGCAACCAGGGGAGTCTGAGTCACACAGCCTTCAAGCCTCCCCCAGGATACAGCAGACTGACCTGCCTCAGCCTCCAAAGTGAAACCCTTACATTCACAACTGGTGGCTGGTAGTAACTTGAGTCCTATAGGCCACAGCTTCCCTGAGACTGCAGGCTGTCACCCGAAACCTATCCCTGTCCCCCCACCTCACTGCAGCCATGGCCTTGGTAATTTCCCTGCCCCCCACCTCCCCCAAGCCCTGGTGAGCCTCTCCCTTGCCCCTGCCTTCATGCCAGACAGCCGCCCCACTGGCCATGGTGGTGCCAGCTGGGCATGGAGTCCCTCACCTTGCTGACTTCCTGCTGCATGGTGCAGAGCTCTTGCTGCAGGAAGTGCTACATGTCAGGCAGGATACAGCTATTGACCCAGTTGTGGAGAGTCCAGGAGACCACAGCGGCACCACCCCCTGCCTGATGTGCAAGCGCCAATCAAGTCTTTTGTGCCAGGCCCGGTGCCACAGTTAGGTGATGTAGGACATACCTCTGGACCCCAGTCCTCTCCTGCCTCCTGAGGGCTCCAGGCTGGGGTCCTCGCAGTCAACAGCTGACTCAGGGTGTGTGGGCTCAGGGGAGGAACATGGCAGGGAATGACACAGAGAGGCTGGAGCCTCAGCAGTGCTGCTGTAACCACTTTCCCATGCCTGCATCTCCCAGAGGGATGGTCGGGAGGCCTGCTTTGCCCTCCTGCAGGAAGGCAGGAGACTGGCATCAGACAAGTCATGGGTGGGGCACGCCTGCCTCACTGGGTTGTGCACTTGTCAGTGCCACCCTCTGGACACAAACTTCTTGCAGACCTGCGTGAACTTCACAGATGTGACCTCCAGAGGTGGACTGCTCTACTGCCACAGCAGGTACAAGACCAAGGAGTGTGGGTGATATTGTGTCACAGGGCAGGCCACAGAGGCAATTCCACGGGGCTACGTCCTGCCCATGAGGAGAGAAAAACCACTTCATCCTCCAGCAAATGTTGACTGACCAGCTGAAGGAGTGGAAGATGGCATGGCACAGTGAACTGCCATAGCTCCAATTTTGTGCCTGGTAGTGCTGATGTAGGCTTTGCTGCTTCTGAGTGGGCTGACCAATCTCAGGAGCCCCCAGGCCTCTGAGTGATGGGGACAAGCGCCCCACCTCTGACATTGCTGCCTAGCAGCCTCTCTTTTCCTGATGACCTTGGCATAACAGCCTGGTGGTGGCCACACCTCCCACTAACCCCCATCACTAGGTGCCTGTGAGCTTTCAGTAGACAGTGGTAGTCCTTCACACCAGGCTGTCCCAGAACTCATTCAGTCAAATGAGAAGTACACAGGCAGGCTGAACATGTTCTCCATTGAGGAGCCCCTGGGGAGTGGCAAGGGTCTGCGGCAGGAGCCCACCTCCCCGTGCCCCACCCTCAGCTACGCTCCAGGTAACATATCAAGAGAGCTTTGAAATGCCATGAATGGAACCACCTGGGGCCTCCAACACTAGTGGAGCTGCCAGATGATGCAGCCCCTCGAGGCACCCAAGCTGAGCCCCACCCAAATTGCTGATCACACAATCGCAAGCAAACAAGATGGCTTTGGGGTGGCATTTGACAGTATAGACAACCCATAAGGGCATCGGCTCCCTCTCACACCTGTCCCAGGCTTTTGGCTTCTGGCTGATCCAGGAGCTCTAATGCATTGTCGTCATCATCTGGGTTCCTGAATTGTGGGATTCCTTCCCATTTTCACTGATGCTGTTGTGGGAAATTGGAAAAGGACAAGAGCCAGAAGAGGAAATCTGATTGCAAGTAGGATAGCCAGTAAAGCCACTTCCATGAGGACAGGCACGCACAGCGACAGGAGACAAAGACAGATAGGGAGCTGTGCCCCCACGTAGGGTACTATTTAATTCAATCAATGACCAAATGACACAAATCCAGCTGGCAGGACTCAAACCCCCAGGAATGCAACCGTCCTGCTCTTGAGCCACTCTCTCACTGGAGTGCTCCTTCCTCTGACAGACTGTGCTCCCTCTCTCTCTAAATAAAACTGCTCTTTGTATTTTGCCTGGTGCTCTTGAGCTACACTATCACTGGAGCCTACTCCATCCTCTCTCGAGTGTACTTTCTCTCTTACTAAATAAACTGCTCTTTGATTTTCACCTCTGGTGTGTTTCCTCCAATTCTTTGTTTGGGACACCAAGAACCCAGCCTTAGCTGGTGGAACCTGCAATTTCCTCAGTTCCCTTAACATCTTGGTTCCCTGGCTAGGAAACCTGCAGTTTCCCTTAACACCAACAGAGAACTGAACTCTGTCTAGTGGGCCAGGCTGCAGGCCCAGCCACGAGGGTCACCCCTTTACTCTCTCAGTTTCTCATTCCTTGAGGTTCAACCCCACTAACAGGCGCCCAAACACAGGAGCCTATGAACCCAGCCCCAGGCCAAACCACTTGAAGTTTCCTAAAACACCACACTGTCCCTCTGCCTGGCATGCCTTGTGCACCTGGCAGACTCCTACTCATCCATCAAACCCTGCTCAAATATTACCTGCCCTGTGGCCTCCTCTAACTGCCTGACCCCAGGCTTTCTCTGACATTTTTTAGGGTTGCCATATAAAATACAGGACATACAGTCAAAGTTGAATTTCAAATAAGGAACAATTTTCCAGTATAAGTATGTCCCATTCAATATGTGGGATACACTTATACCAAAACACCACTTGTTGCTTATCTTAAACCCAAATCCACAGTGCATGTCTGTTTGAGTCTCTGAGCATCTCTGCTAGTGGGACAGGAGGTCCCTGAGGGCCAGGACCAGTGTCTGGTCACTCCTGACCCTCTCTGAGCGTCTCTGCTAGTGGGACAGGAGGTCCCTGAGGGCCAGGACCAGTGTCTGGTCACTCCTGACCCACCATCTACCAGAGCCAGTGATCTTTGCTAAACAAGCGGCAGTGTGAGGGAGAGGAGTCGTGGTGCTGGTGCGAGGTGTTTCTCATGCCCCTGTATTGCTCGTGGGAATCTCAGGGGCCTGAATTCCATCTCCTACATTTTTACCTTTAGTTTCCACACAGGTGCGAAAGGGACTGCACTGTTCACTCGTCCCCTCACCATTAACTGAGCACCCGCGCTGTGCCAACTGGTGGGTCTGACCGCGATGTTTCTGCTGTGAAAAGCTCACCCCTGGTGGGGAAACAGAACACCGGAGGATCACCATGGGGAGGGGACACCGGACAGGAGGGGGCGGGTGTGCCTTCCAGGTGGGCATCGTTGAGCTGGGTCTCTGGGGCAGGTGAATCTCCCGGGATCATGGGGTAGGTGAGGACAGACCGGGAAGGGCTCTGGATGCCACGTTGAACACCTGAGACCTTAAACGTGAGGGATGCCCTGGGGGAGGCGCCGGAGCACACGGGGCGCGCGGGAACAGGTGGCCTTGGAAGAAGGTAGCGTGTGCGACTCCTCCGTGAACGCCGCACCGCCAACGCCCGGACGCCCAGGCCGCGTCCTCTCTGCAAGCCGGAGCGGAAAAGGCCGCGCACAGGCCCGGAACCAGGAGCCGGAGGGCGCCGCGTTCCCGCGGACCCAGGCCTCTGCGCCCCAACTCCGCACGCATGCGCGCACGAACCGCCTTCTTCCTTCGCAGGCTCAGGGTTCCCCGCTGGGTCTGCGACCCGCTCTGGGTGGCATCTGGCGTTCCCGCTTCTCTCCCCGCGGCCGCGTCCCGATGTCCCCCAGCCTCCCGCGGCGCCTCAGGTGAGCAGCCGCTGTCGCCTGCGCCGGGGCCTGTGCCCAGCCCTTCCCGCTGTGCCTTGGCACCGTCCGCCCGCCGAGGCCGTGGCGGGGATAAGCCGTCCCCTCTCCAAACCCCGGGGGCTGTGGACGAGGCTGGGCTGAGGAAGGGGAAGGAGGACCAGAGCCGGGTCCTGGGGACAGTGGAGTCTGAAGGAATCTGGGGGTGGTGGGGTGTGGAGGGGGAAAGTGAGGGACACAGGGGGCTGGTGGGGACCCTAGAGGGATGGTGGGGGCCATAGGAGGAGGATGGTGGGTATAGGGAGGTGGTGGGGGGCCTATGGGGATGGTGGGGGGTGTAGGGGGATGAAAGTGGGTTGTGGGGGAGGGTGATGGTTATAGTGGGGTGGTGGGGGTCTTAGGGGGGATGTTGGGGGATACACGGGGATGGGGGTGGAGCCTCACCATTTCTCTCAAGACTGTCTCCGTTCACCTTCTCTTCCAGCTGTAACTCCAGAATCCTCTAGTGTTTACAAGAGCACAGGAAATGAATACATCTCTGGTAAGTTTACTGTATTTTAGGAGCCTCATGAGGGTTCATTAAGATGGTGAAATTAAAAGAAACAAAATTCAGCATCAGAGAAATATACATAGACAAGGTAAAGTTCCCATGTTGATACAGGCAGGTTACAAGACCTTAGAGCCATCTAAGTTGAGTGCAAGTTGGTCTCTGGTCTTTCCGACACCACAGGATTCAAAATGACCCTAAGAGGAGAACGCGCTGCATTCTCATGGAATATGAAGTCTGAAGTAGTCTTTTCTGGTCACATGCACGGTGTAGTGGACAGCGTTTCACTACCAACCTGGAAATACACTCAGCATTCTGCAGTGGTAATGGTTACCTAGGATTTAATCACACATCAGCTAATAAGGTTTCTCTGGAGTTACTAAAATAGTGTGGTTCCAGACAGACTTTGAAAGTCCCCACTTGATGCATGGGTACAGCCTGGGATGTGTGGAGGACAGAATCTACTGCAGGTTCTTACATAACTCTCCATACTTTCTTTCAGCTGTTCTGTATATGTGGGTTGTACCAGGCAATGGATATCTGATGGATATTTTCATTGCTTATTTGTACTGTACTCTCCTCAGTGTGATCTTAGTTCACTTCTTCAAAAGTTCACCAAGTATTTATTGTCCAAAGATTTGTGTGCATTACCTTCTTTGAATCTTCTGCCGTATTTGAAACTATTATTCGTGATTTTTCCATGGAAATTGTTCTCTGTTTTAGACATGACCTTGCTGATGGTTTCTTCTCTTTATCCCCTGAATTCTGCTTTATTTTTCTTCTTAAAACAACTCATCCATGTGTTCCCTTTTGTTCCCATTTGTTCCGTTCCACTCTGAAGTTCTCCTTGACTGATGTGACTTTCTGTGGTTTGACTCTCCTACCTGCATCTCTCCAGCTTTCAGCTCTTTCCAGCCTTTGCAACACACGGTCAACTCGATGTGCCACATCAAGCCCCACAAATCAAAATGAAACCACATTGTCCATTTTTCCCCATAATGAGGGTACTTCAAAAAGTTTAGGAAAGGATTTCTGTTATCTTTCAGTTTTATTTTTCCACAAACTTTTTGAAGTATGCTCGTATATGGTATTACTACCAAGTAGTCTTAACCCAAACAACCAAAGGGGGATTTTTCCTGGTCTTTTCCTTCTCTCAGTTCTAATCTCCTCAGGTATCATGTCTTTCTGTGTTTGTAAAGTTTTATTCTAATGCATATGCGCAGTGCCTGCAAAGGAGGAGGAACTGTTGATGCTCAAAAATAGACACAGTAACTTTCTTTTTACATTGGAAATGTCATTCTTGGCAAAACCTGAAGGGTGTGTTTGCTCAGTGATGAGGTTTGGTCCCTCCTGAGCTGTGCTACCAACCAACAGCTGTGGTGGCAGTCATAGGGGTCAGTGGGAGAAACATGCAGGAGTTTGTGGGATACATTTGAACAAGAGTCAAGAGAAAGATACAGAATAAAAACAGGGAGCACAGGTTTTAATCATTTGTACCTTTTCCTGATATATATTTCCCTGATTTTATCAGTAGTTTATACTAATAGAAAATTGTATGTTTCTGGCTCAAAAATGGCTAGTCATGTTTTCAAACACTTTTAAAGATTGTATATAATTCTGTTATTTCACCTAATCACTTAAAATTAGTAGGGAAGTATAGATTTATGCATCAATCATATCTATGAATTATGTATTATTAAAACTGTAGTTAACAGTTAAAAACATTTTTATTCTGATAAAATATACATAACATAAAATTTGACACTTTAATCATTTTTAAGGTTACAGTTTAGTGGTATTAAGTTTATTCACATTAATTTGCAACCATCACCACTATCCATCTACAGAATTTTTTTTCATTTTCCCCAAATTCTGTATTCTTCACACACTAAATCCCTACTCCCCTCTACCCCAGGCCCTGGAAAGCAGGATTCTTTTTTTTTTTTTTTTCCTTTTTTTTTTTGTCTTTTTTACTGACCGGTAATGGATCGCGACCCTCGGTGTTGCGCCCGTACCGGGAACCGGCAACGGGATCGCACCCCTCGGTGTTGCGCCTGCACCGCGCTCAGCCAGTGAGCGGGAACCGGTCTCCACATGGGATCTGAACCCTCAGCGGGAGCGCTGCCGCGCTCCCAAGCGGCACACTCTCCAGTGCGCCACCGAACCGGCCCGGAAAGCAGGATTCTACTTTCTGTCTCTATGAATTTGTCTACCATAGGAACCTCATGTAAGTGGAATCATATCATGTTTGTCCCCTTGTAATGGGCCTATATCATGTAGCATAGTGTCTTCAAGGTTCATCCTTGTCAGTTTTTTTCCTTACTTTTAAAAGCTCAATAGTTTTCTATGATACATATAGACCACCTTTTGTCTATCGAACTGTACACGGGAGGACACGTGGGCTGTTTCCTCCTTTTGGCCATTTTGGAAAATACTGCTGTGATCATGCAGGTGCTAATGTGTGTTTTAGTCCCTGCTTTCACTTGACCTTTTTTTTTTTTTCTCTTTGTCTTTTTTCGTGACCGGTAACGGGATCGCAACCCTCAGTGTCGCGCCCGTACCGCGACCGGCAATGGGATCGCAACCCTCGGTGTTGCGCCCGCACCACACTCAACCAGTGAGCGGACCGGTCTGTATATGGGATCCGAACCCTCGGCGGGAGCGCCGCCGCACTCCCAAGCGCCGCACTCTACCGAGTGCGCCACCAGGCCGGCCCACACTTGACCTTTTTATTACTAGAGTTTGTATATATTTTTTAATATTTTTACTTTCAATCAGTGTCTTTGGATTTAAACCACATCTCTGGATAGCATATTGTTGAGTCTCTTGTTTTTTGTTTTTGTTTTTAAATGAAGTCTGACAATCTCTGCCTTCACATAAATATTTACTTGATTTGCATTAAACTAGTAATATGATTGAATTTAGAATGGGAAGATAAGCCCATGTTGAGATTTCACTGGTGAATTCTACCAAACATTTGGAGAAGATTTAGTATCAATTCTTTTCAAATCTCCAAAACTAGCAGTAGAGACACTTCCAAATTCATTTTATGAGGCCAGTACTACTGTGATAACGAAACCATCAAAGACATCACAAGGAAAGAAACATTTTGACCAATATAGCTTATGAATATAGATGCAAAAATCTTCAACAAAATATAAGCAAAAAAACAAAAAAATCCATCCTCTGTGACCAAGTAGGATTCATACCAGAAATACAAGGCTGGTTAACAGTCAAAACTCATTTAATAAGATACGGCATATCAATACGATAATTAACACTCATCTTAATAGATGCAGAAAAAATATTTGACAAAATTCACCTTTCATTCATGATGAAAAGACTCAACAAAGGGGGAGTAGAAGGGAACATTCTGAACTTATACAGGGCATGTAAAAAATGCACAGCTAACATCATCTCTAATGGTGAAAGCTTGCATACTTATTTCTTCAGATCAGTATCAAAGTCAGTATATCTACTCTCTCCACATCTATTCATTATTGTACAGGAGGTGCTAGCCAGGGCCATTTGGCAACAGAAATAAATAAAAGGCATCTAGATTGAACAGGAAAATATCAATTATTTTTAGATTCTCAATTCAGAAGCAAGATGGCTCTGGGAAGATCAAGGCTGAGTTCTGGATCTGCAGAATAGAGTCACTGAGGGGAAATTACAGGATCAGAGAAGACACAGGATATGGAGCAAAGCAGGCCATACTTTAGGACAGTAGAAAGCCAGGGATAGTTCTTGGTCAAGTGTCCAGCCTCTTACATGCCCCATCTGTCCACCCCCAAGTTTAATGTTTCTTTCATACACATCCCACACTTAAGTCCACATCAACCTGGATGACTCAAGTGAGTCATTTTCCTGCTTGGGGAGAAGTGTTAGTAGCGGCAGCTCTGAGACACCACTTTGTGAAGCTCCTTGCCTAGATTGTGGCAGTAACCAGGGAAGAAAAGACATAGATGATGTCTGTCTCGCAAAAAAATAACTAAAGATTTGATAGATGGATGAGTGAATGGAACTTGTGAGTTTGGGCAAAAAATTATCAGTCACTGGATATAGATTAGAATAAAGATTATGGAGTGCACCTACCCTGTGACTCTGTTATTTTATTCCATTATGGGGTCTACACCAGAGCAGTGTTTCCAACTGAGTAACGTAATCTATTGAAGACTCACAGGTTAGCATATTGGGTGAGAATAAACATCTATTTAATAGATTCAGTGAAAGTTATCATGTTAATTTCTTGATTGATAAATTTAAAGTAGAATAGAGACTTGATTTTTCATGCTTTAGAATACACAGTAAAAACTACATGTGGGTTCTATAACCACAATATCCTTAACCAAATTGAAAAAGTTAAAGCTAATTATTGATATCATCAACAGCTTCACCCACACTCAAATTTCCCCATTCATTCCACATGTGTCAGGTTGTGAAATCAGGATTTAAAGGAGAAGCAGAATGTCACGTGCTATTACTGGGTAGGGACCAATGCTAACCATCAAGTCCTGGTCTACAGGCAGCAGGACTGACTCCCTAGCAAATGATGGAAACCTCAGTTGGTTCCTAGTGGACTGTGCAGGGGCTTGTGGGAACCTCAGTGACATCACCAGATCATGAAAAAGAATTTCCAGTTCCTTCTGTGTATGTGGCAGCTCACCCACTTTTGTTAGCTTTACTCAGAAATCTGTTTTTATCACAGGGATGGGAGTAGGAAGGAAGTTGTGGCCACCTTTAATCCGCCAGAAATGTCATTGTTACAATATGTTTAAGTATATTCCAAATTATTTTGTGAATACTTATTTTACTCACAGGTTATTCTGAAGTATATCATTCAATTTTCACGTATCTGAGTCTTTTCTGGATTTTCGTTGTTATTGTTTTTTAATTTAATTTCATTGTAGTCAGAACATGCATTATAAGATTTCAGTGTTGAGACTTGTTTTATAGCTCAGTGGATGCTCTGTCTTGATGACTGCTCTACATTGTGCTGTATAAATATCAAGCAGGTCAAGATTTTGTCTCTTATATCAGTAGTCTTACTGACTTTTATCTTGCTGTTCCATTAGTTACTGAGAGAGGAGTATTAGTTCTCCAACTATGGTTGCAGATTTGTCAATTTCCCACTTCAGTTTTGTTGCTTTTTTGTTTCAGGGGTAGTTGTGTCACAAAATGATGTTTCGGTCAGCAACAGACCACACATATGACAGTGACTGGAGCAGTAGTCTATATTACATAGCTTAGGTGTGAAGTAGGCTGTACCATCTGAGGTTGTGTAAGTGCACTCTAATGTTCACACAATAACAAGACCGCTCAATGATGCATTTCTTAGAATGTCAGTCATTACGTGATGCATGACTGTACGTTAGTTAGGAACTGTGTTTAGGCACAGGGACATTTGTAATTATTATATCATCTTCACATATGATACTTTTATTATTATTAAAGTGCTCTCTTTATTTCTGGTAATATGTTTTGTACCGAGGTGGGTTTTTTTTTTTTTTTGCTAGTATTTGTATCTCCACTTAAGCCATTTATAATTAGTGTGTCTGTAATGTATCTTTTTTTTTCTTTTCCGCTCCGTACATGTCTTTGTATTTAAAGTATATCTCTGTAGATAGTGTATTGTTGGGTCTAACCTATCAAATCTGACTATACATTAAGTAAAATATTTAGTAAAATTCCACGTAAATTGTTAATTTTTAATTAATAAACTAATGACTAAATATAGGTATTCCATTTTGCTCTTATTTTCTATTTGTCTCATCTTCCTTTTGGTTCCCTGTTTTTTCTTTCCTAACTTCTTTTTAGTTAATCAAATATTTTGGTTTTTTTAAAAATATATTTTAGTTTGGATCTATTGAGTTTTAAAATAAAATAATTTTATAAAATAATTTACTTTTTTGAAAATTATAGTAAAAAACACATAACAATATTTTTCTTCTTAGCCTTTTCTTCACCTTTAAATAGTGTTAAGTTTATTTGTATACAGTGTTGTGCAGCAGATGTACAGAACTTTTTTGTCTTGAAAAACTGAAACTCTAACCCCATTGAATGACAATTCTCAATTTCTGTCTCCTCCCTGCTTCTGGCAACCACCATTCTACATAGTGTTTCTAAGAACTGGGCTGATATTACTTGGAGCATACAATATTTGTCATTTTCTGTGGCTTATTTCACTTTGCATATTGCCTTTGAGGGCCCATGTTATAGCACATCAAGATTTCCTCTTTTTAAGGCTGAATAATATTCCTTTGTATGTTTATACCACATTTTGTTTCTTCACTCATTGGTTGATAGACATTTGGGTTGCTTCCACCTCTTGGTTATATGAATAATTCAGCTGTGAATATGGATATGAAAATACCTCTTCAAGACCCTGCTATCAGTTGTTTTGGATATATACATAAAGATTGGATTTCTGGATCATATGGTAATCTTATTTTTAAATGTTTGAAAAGCTGCTATACTATTTTTTATAGTTGCTGCACCATTTTACATTCTCACCAGTAGTGTGTAAATGTTCCAATTTTGCCCACATTTGTTTTCTATTGGGTGTAAAGTGGTATTTGATTTTGGTGTTGATTTGCATTTCTCTAGTGATTGATGATATTGAGCATGTTTTCATATGCTTGTTACCCATTTATATATAATCTCTGGAGAAATGTTTATTCAAGGCCTTTTCCCATTTTTGAATTAGGTTATTTGGTTATTGAGTTGTATGAGTTTTTTTTTTTTTATGTATTCTGAGTATTATTATTTTTTATCAGATATATGATTTGCAGCTATTTCATTTTTGGAGCACTGATGTAATTAGGATTATTTGTTCCATTTCAAATTCTATTTGATCATTGCTGGTATGTGGAAAAGTGATTGACTTTTGTATATTTGCCTTACTCCTGCAATCTTGCTATAATCACTTATTAATTCCAGGTGTTTTATCATCCATTTACTTGGATTTTCTACAGGATCATGTCATCTGCAAAGACAACTTTATTTATTCACAATCTGTTTACTTTTTATTCAATTTTTTGTGTTAGTGTGTTAGCCAGTTCTTTTAGTACAATGTTGAAAGGAATGGTGGTGACAGGGCACACTCTTGCCTTGTTCCTGATTTTGTGGAAAAGCTTTCAGTTTCCCACCATTAAAGATGATGTTAGCTATATTTTCCTGTAGATAGTCTTTATCAAGTTGTAAATTTCCCTTGTATTTTATAGTTTACTGAGGATTTTTATGATGAATGGTGTCATATTTTGTCAAATGATTTTTCTGTATCTATTGATATAATTATGTGATTTTTTTCCTTTTTAGTGTTAATGTGATGGATTACATTAATTGATTTTCAAATGTTGCAACAGCCTTGTCTGTCTGGGATAAATCCCACTTGGTCCTGTTGCGTAATTATTTTTTTGCATTGTTGGTTAAGGTATGCTAATATTTTGTTGATAATTTCTGCATGTAGCTTATGGGAGATAATGGTTCATAGTTTTCTATTCTTGTCATATCTTTGTCTGGTTTTGGTATTGGTATTCTGTCCTTTTAGAATAAGTAAAGAAGTATCCCATACTCTATTCTTTAAAATAGGTTTATGGAATTGGTATAATTTCTTCCTTAAATGGTTCCTTGAATTCCCCAGTGAACACATCTAGACTGGGTGCTTTCTGTTTTGAAGATTATTATTTATTTACTCAATTTTCATAACAGATAAAGACCTAATCTAATTGTGTATTTTTTCTTATATGTTTTGATAAATTGTGTCTTCCTAGGGATTGGTCCATTTCTCTAGTTATCAAAAGTGTGCACAGAGAGTTATTCATCGTATTTCTTTATTATACTTTTTTAATATCTGCAGGATGTGTAGTCATGTCCTCTCTTCCTTTGTGATAGTACTACTTTCTATCCTCTGTCTTTATCTTTTTGGCTTACCTTGCTATAGGTTTATCAGTTTTATTGATGTTTTTAAAGAACTGGCCTTATTGCTGTTGCTGATTTTCTCTCTTGATTTCCTATTTTTAATTTTATTGGTTTCTGCTCTAATTTTTGTTATTTTTTTCTTCTGTTTCCTTTGGATTTAATTTGCTCTTCTTTTTCCTAGTTTATAAAGATGGAAAGATAAGTGATTAATTTTACATATTTCTTGTTTTCTAGTAGATGCATTTAATGCCATAGTTCCTTTCAAAGCACTGCTTTTGCTGCATCCCACAAATTTTAATAAACCCAAGAGACTGCACTGATCCAGGGAGGGAGATTTACAATGAGTCACCAGACCCCCATGTGCACCCCTGGCCTGGTCCCAGGCTGCTGCTGCAGTTGCCATTTTGGGAACGAAGCCAGCATGTTTGGGCGTTTTGCCCTGGGGACCATAGGCACAGTGTTTCTACAGCCCTGAAACCCATCATCATGCCAGGTTGCAGGCACCTGAGTCCATGTGGCATCTTGCACTCTGGAAAGAGGTGGTCCTGTGCAGCAAGGGGTGACCCTTAAGACAGAAGGGGTCAGGGTGCACACTTTGCAGAGCCTGACAACCAACCAACCAGGCTTTCTGCCATTACTGGTGGCCCCACCCTTTTCAATAAAGCACTGTTGCAACTTTCACAACCATGCTGAGTTACTCTATGGCTCCAGTGGACCTGCACAGATCTGCACACCCCCGTGGGGAAGCTGTAGAGGCCTTGCGTGACTCTTGAGGGCACAGACCCACACCTGAAGTACCAGTCAGTGTGCACAGGTCTGTGTACCACCACAGAGAGGGCTGCAGAGAAAGTCAGAATCTTCTTAAGGGAACAGGGTTGCAAACTTTTCATAGCCTGAGACCCAACCAATCAGAATCTTCTGTCACTGGTGGCCATACTGCTCTCCTCAGTGAAGCATCTGTGCATCTCACAATGGTGCTGTGTCCCTCCTCAGTCCCAGCAGTCCTGCCCAGAGCCACACACTCTTGTGTGGAAGTTATGGACAGCCTGCATTCCCTTCATGGAGGCACAGAGCTCTACCTGCAGCTCCAGTACCACTCATGCCTACCTTACCTTGTTGTAGACTGCAGAGCAACCCAGCATCTCTCTTGGGGGTCACAGCAGCCTGCCCACAGCCCCAGCAACCTTGCGTGGAGCAGCCTACCCCCACTGAGGAGTTTCAGAATGACCCAGTGCCTGTCTTGTGGTCACAGAGTTCTACCATGATTACAGCGACCTTGCCCAGAGTGGTCCATGCTGGCTAGGAGCTGCAGAGACCCAGCATCTCTCAGGGACACAGGGTCCCACCCACACCACTGTTGCTTCACCCAGAGTGGCCACTCCAGTTGGTCAGCTGCGTTGGACCCAAGCATTTCTTTTGGGGGCACAGGGTCCCACCCATGACTCCAGAGACCTTATCCATAGTGACCCACTCCACCTGATGAGCTGCAGAATGATCCAGCATTCATCTTGGGGCCAAATGGTCTTGCCCAAAACTGCTATGCCCTCACCCAGAGTGGACCACTCCCAAAAGTGGTGCTGCAGAGCACCTTGGTGTCCTTCTTGAGGATGCAGGGCTCCACTTTTGAATCCAGCAACCTCACCCAGAGTGGCCCACATCAATGGTGAAATTGCAGAGCATACCAGCATCTCTCTTGGGGGCAGAGG
Source organism: Galeopterus variegatus (assembly GCF_000696425.1). Taxonomy (NCBI): domain Eukaryota; kingdom Metazoa; phylum Chordata; class Mammalia; order Dermoptera; family Cynocephalidae; genus Galeopterus; species Galeopterus variegatus. The sequence goes on along the minus strand of NW_007728523.1, from coordinate 27,096 downwards.
GTTCACCCCTCAGCCCCAGTGACCTTGCCCTATGTTGCCCACTTCATTTGTGGACGTACAGAGTGCCCCAACACCTCCTTTAGGGGCACAGAGCCCAGCACAAAGCCTTACTAACTCCACTGAGTTGACCACTCTAGCTGAGGAGCTCCTGAGTACCTCATTTGTCTCCCTCAAAGTCCAAAGTTTTAATCGCCAAGAAATCCCACCTAGGGTTGCCCTTTTAAGCTGAGGAGCTTCCAAAAACCTCAGTTCATCTATCAGTGACAAAAGAGTCTGCTCAAGTTGCCAGCAAGCCCGTTCATGGTCACTCCAGCCAAGGACTGGCAGAGTACCCTGGCATGTCTCACCCATGGCCTCACCATGACCCTCATGACCCAGCCCATTGTCACTCCACTGAACAGCTGAGTGCCCCAGCACCTAGGCCATGGAGACACTCACACACAACTTCGACACTGAATACACTTGAAGAATTCACATGGAGACTACACTACTGTGTCTATCCAGAAACCAAACTTCAAACACCCTACCCAGTTGTTGCTATAGAGCACATCTATGGGAAGGAGTCTTTCCCCTTGAAAGCTACCACAGAAATCTTACCCATAGTGACCCACAATAGTGATTAAAAGAAGGACCTGCTTCCCCAGATGTCCAGACGTCAATGTAGAGATACCAGAAATATAAAATATCTATATCTATATCTATATCTATATCTATATCTATATGACATCCCCAGAGGAATACAGTAATTCTCTAGTACCAACCTTGAAGAAGAGGAAAACTATGAAATGACTGAAAGGGAATCCCAAACAGTAATCTTAAGAGAACTCAATGAGATGCAAAATTTTCAGGTAGACAGCACGATGAAATCAGAAAAACAACCCAAAATCTGAAGGAGGAATTCAACAAGAGATAGATATCTTGGGGGGGTGGGAGGAAAGCAGAAACTTGGACCTGAAAAACTCACTCAGTGAAGTAAAACAAACAAACAAACAACAACAACAACAAAAACAAAAAAACCACCAAGGGCTAGAACAAGTTGAAGAAAGAATTTCTGGACTTGAAGACAGGCTTTTTGAAATAATCGAGGCAAACAAAAAAAAGAAAAGAAAAGAAAAATAATTTTTTTAAAAATGAGGAAACCTTATGAGGTCTATGTGACAAACTTAAGCATATAAACATCTAAGCTAAGTGTGTCCTCAAAGGGGAAGAAAGAGAAAAAGACATCAAAACCCTATTTAACAAAATAATAGATGAAAACTTCCCAAGTATTGGAATAGATTTGGCTTTCCAAATCCAAGAGGCTCAAAGATTCCCAAACAGATTCAACCCAAAAACGTCCTCTCTGAGACACATTGTGTTCAAATTGTCAAAAGTCAAAGACAGAATTCTAAAAATGGCAAGAGAAAAGCATCAAGTCACCTCAAAGGGAATCCCTATCAGATTAACAGCAGATTTCTCAGCAAAAACATTATAGATCAGGAGAGAATGGGATAATGTATTCAAGGTACTAAAACAAAAGAACTGCCAGCCAAGAATACTATACTCAGCAAAGCTATCCTTCAGAAATGAAGGAGAAATAGAATCTTTTGCAGACAAACACTGGAAAAACTCACCACCACAATACCAGTCCTACAAGAAATCCTCAGGAGAGTCCTTCATCTGGAATTAAAAGAACAATAATCACCATTTTGATAAGAAACTGTATCTCATCACTACAAAAAACCACCAAACAGCAAACACAAACAATAAAAGGGGGAAAAAAGAAACAAAAGATATATAAAGTAACCATATAAAAATAAATAAATTGACAGAAGTAAGGCAATACTTTTCAATAACAACACTGAATTTAAATAGATTGAATCTCCCACTTAAAAGATATAGACTGGCTGAATGGATTTTAAAAACAGACCGTAGTATGTGCTGCCTACAAGAAACTCACTTCACTTGTAAGGTCACAAATGGAGAAAATTATGTTAAATGAACTAATCGAGGCACAGACACAGAAATACTGCATGTTCTTATAAGTGGGACCCAAGAAAAAAATTAAACATAACAAGTTGAACATTCAGAAGGAAAAAGCAGAACTGTAGTTACTGTAGGCAGGACAGGGGAAGGGGGAGGAGGGATAGTGAGAAACTGGTTAATGGATAAAAAATGATAGGGAAAATAACTTCTATTGGTGTGCAATTGATCTAGGCATGTGTAATTAACAATAATTTACTGTATGTTATCAAGTGGCTAGAAGAGAGGAAATTGAGTGTCCTCATCACGAAGAAATGATTTTTTGCACTGATGAATATGCTAATTACCCTGATTTGATCATCACACATTGTATACAGATATTGAAATATAACTGTGCACACCACAAATATGTATAATCAAGCATTTGAAGTTTAAAAAGAAGATAATGTCTTCTATCTGGGGAACTTACTGACTCTGTTCTACGGTGGTTATTCTATCTTAGGTAACAGCCCATCTTGTGCAGTTGCCTTCTTTACACTCCCTTCCTCAATTGGTAGTTGTAAAATCTAACTCCTTAATTGGAGAGTTCGCTTCCCAAATCCTAAATATTAGTTTTATTTTATTTTACTTTATTTTTTTATTTTTTTTTATTTTTATTTTTTTTGTCTTTTTCCGTGTCCGGCAACGGATCACAACCCTCGGCGTTGCCCCCGCACCTTGCTCAGCCAGTGAGCGGGAACCGGTCCGTATGTGGGATCCGAACCCTCGGCGGGAGTGCTGCCGCGCTTCCCAAGCGGCGCACTAGCGCAGTGCGCCACCGGGCCGGCCCTTTATTTTATTTTTTCACAGCTGCCTGGTAGAGGGATCTGAACACTTGCCCTTGGTGTTACAACATGCTCTAACCACCTGAGCTAACTGGCTAGACCCTGAATCACTGTTAACTTGAGAGACCAAGGCCACAGCTTACTTCCACTAAAACTTTGAGAGGGGGCTTCATTCAAATGGGGAACCTGCTCAATTTCATTAAGTAAAAAGACAGCATTAAAAAGTAAAAGTTCTTGGATTTAGAGATTGTTCAAATCTTTGATGTGCATTTATTTGCACATGAGAAAACAAGCATATTTTAATTTTAAAAAAACCAGTCCTGGGTGCTTACCCTTTCTTCAAATCTAGTCTCCTGTCTTGCCTTCATTTCATGGCCACATATGCCTCTCACTACAGTACTTCTGCACTGAACCAGTGTTAGATCAAGATGATTGGCTTTATGTGAAGTAGGCCCTTTAGCTCCCATTTCACAAATCCTGTCTACTACCCACTGTTTTCTTTCATGTTTGCACAGCCTTATACTCCGTATTGCCACTGAGCTTATGAATTTCAGGTATCCAAAGATAACTATATATAAACAATTCTGGGCCGGCCCGGAGGCGCACTGGAGAGTGCGCTGCTTGGGAGCGCAGTGGCGCTCCCGCCGAGGGTTCGGATCCCATGTGGAGACCGGTTCCCGCTCACTGGCTGAGCGCGGTACGGGCGCAACACCGAGGGTTGCGATCCCGTTGCCGGTCAGTAAAAAAGACAAAAAGGGAAAAAAAAAAAAAAAAAAATTCTGTTTTATTGCACAGTTCACAATATATACCAGGTGATTACTTAGCCAACCACGTTAAAACAAATATCAGCTATTTAGACACAAACATCAGTGTTGTCCTCAATCCCAAATGAAATAAGACACAAATTTGCCACCCAATAAAGTTTGCATTTACTCTGTGGTGCCGTCCTAAGGGCTTATACCACCATAAGTGTGTTAAATACAGAACTCATAACATATTTCTGGTGGCATCAGACATGAAGTGTAGGACACAAGATCAGAAGTGCCTTGCACTCATGAGTGGTCTGTGCTGCACATGTAACAGAAAGGCCATTTTTAAAGCTTGTCAGGTCTTTATTCAATCATGTTTACCTTTTCAAAATTACTATCACATTCGTTCACACTGAAGATTGTCATTATCCTCTCAGTGACAGAGGTGCAATGATTACTCAGAGCACAATTATATGAAAGCAGTGAGAGGCCCAGAGGGACAACAGCAAGCTAACTCCCACAAGAAAGGAGAGAGTCAGTGCAGCCCCGAGCTCAGGTTTGTCTCTTTTATTGTAGTATCAAGACCTTGGCCATGTAACAAGCTGACTACAGTATCAAAAGAATTACAGAAAGGAGTGTGTGAACAGGGCAAGAAATGACTTCCGTATTCCCTACTAATGAATCAGAGCATCTTCACTGTTTTCAGCACGTGCTGTTTTTCAGCACACAATGTTCTAATTCTGTGCACTTAAGGCTCTTGCTCTATGTACACTCCCTATTCTAAATGGGCCCCTGTGTTCCCACATCTTTTTTGTTTAAGCAAAAGTTAAATCTATAGAAATGTTTGCAGTAGGTTCAGGAGTCAAGAGATAAGGATTCTTTTGTAGTAGAGTCATCATGGCTTCTGCACAGAGAGTCCTGTGGAAAAGGTAGTAGAATGCCTTCAACACTGCAAGAAAACACAGGAAAAATAATATACCTGTTCCAGCAATAATGCATATTCTGATGTTAAGTCCTGAAAACCAATTTGTAGGATTGAGCCAATGAGCCCAATCATTTAAATGATTAATAGTGGCATTTTGAGCTTCTTTTTGGAGTTGAAGCATTGTCTTTGAAGTTTATTTTTGAGGTTATTAATATCTCCATGTAAGAGTGAAAAGCTCCATGTAGTAACTTTTAAACATTCTCCCAAGAAGAAGCTGAAAGGAAGAGAAGTTATTCACAAGGAATGAAATCTAGCATCACAATTAAGTTGATTTCATGTCCAGAGTGCTTGTTGATGTTCACCAAGCCAAGACACTGCTGCCTCTAAGGCAAGTCTGTCAGATTTTTTTGTTCTGTTTGTGCTAGAAGTTCAGAAGTTACATTTTGAAAATATCCATTCATTTTCTGTGCTGTTTGGATAGGTGAGATAAAGCAACTATAGCAGGTGCAGCTGTGGCAGCTGTAGCAGTAGCTGCTACAATAGAAGCAACAAGAACACCAGGAAACTGTTTAGGATGAACTCCCTCCAAAGCAGAAATTATCTTTTCCAAAGCAGAATTTCCCATCCATTCATGAGTGAGATTAATTGGCAACCATGCTTCTGCTCTTTGTTCTAATATAAACACATGAGAAATATTAAGATTAGAATTATTCAAGTGTGTAATGAAAGGAGTAAACCAAGTAGAATTGGCAGGGAGGATAATACTGAATCCTTGAATATAAGACCTTTTAGAAGAAGTAAAATTAGTGATTGAAATAACAGGTGCTTGAGAGGAAATTGCAAATATATATTGTCAAGAGGTGTACATCATTACTGAATTAATGGTATCATTAGCTATACAACATAAGTTTTTATTTCTTTGAAATTCCCCTTGTCGGATAACACAAGAGAAAAATGGAGTGGCTAAATACCAAATAGATATTTTTATGGGAGTATAATATTGATTACAGCACGCCCTCAAAAGGTGACCCGCCAAACCAGGATTCCATTGAGGTGCTGGACCAGAATAATTAAAAGGGAGAGTATAATTCCAGGTGGTATTACAATCCAATATCAATAAATCACATGGACCCCAATTATTTAAAGTCCAATTATTAAACTATGTTTTCTGTAAAATTAGTAGAGTGGCAAGAAATCCAATTAAGGTCTTGACTGTCTCCAATAGAAATCCAAGGATGAGAACATACAGGGATATTGGGTTTAGGATGGGTTTGGCCCATTATAGAATTTCCACCTACTCCTGCTGTGGAAATTAATATTCGATGTTTTACAGCTAAAGCATGATTAGGGTCTTTTACAATATGATTCATATACCATTGAGGTTGAAAAGGGATATGGAAATGGCTAGCAGTGAAATTATTTACAACATATAAAGGTAATTTTTCAGTAAGAAAATACCAATCATAAAGAAGTTTATGCCATCCACTGTGATAGCCCCCTTTGTTACAGTTTATTCCACAATCTTGTAAAGGGCCAGAAAGGAGGAGCCAGTTTCCTCCTGTGTATATTGTATATCATTGGATGATAAAGGAGGCTTCGTATTTTCCCATGTAATCAAGTCAAAAACAAGAGGATTCAGGACATGGGTCCAATAAATGTTGTTATGCTTACGGAAGGTTGGATAAAACAGAGGAGCCAATATATTATGAGAAGACTTGTTACCTTTGGGCCTTTGGAATTTATAGTTATATGAGCAAGCATGGCCAAGAATAAATTTTCAGATGTCTTGAGCATTCCAGCAACTTCCCATGTATTTTCTGCTTGTGTGGTAAGCTTTTTAAAATCACCCCAAGTTGGTCCAGAAGAAAGCATGGTAGAGGCCAGTGGACCCATCTTCCACTTCCTTTTGTTCATTATTCCTGGAGGTGGCTGTACTGCCAGATTCTGTAATTTGGGAATTGAATTTGGTCCCACTTGGTGCCACATGATACAGACAAATGGCCTTAGCAGGCACCCAAAGACAAAACAGAAGCATACCCTCTTCTCCATGTTAATAACAGGGCCCAACCATTGTAGCCCTTGTAAGGGATGTCAATAAAAAACCAAAGATTTAGGCCTTACATTGGGGGAGGGGTAAAGTGTTGATCCACTACTGTCAAATATTGTGAATTACAATACAAAAAATTTAAGGTATATGATACTTTCATTAATTGTACTTGCGGTGAGAAATTTCCCTGCATATTCCCACCTCCTTTTTATGTAAATATGATTTAACAAGACCATTAGCTCTTCCTATAATGGCTTGGCCAGTGGGGTTATAAGTGATTTCTGTAACATGCTTAATATTCCATACATTATAAAACATTTGAAAAGCTTTAGAGGTGTATGCAGGTCTATTATCAATTTTAATTTGTGTTGGAACTCCCATAGTGGTAATGGAAGAAAAAAGATGTTTAGGGATATGTTTTATAGTTTCTCCTGTTTGTGTAGTAGCATGGATAAATCCCAATTGTCCACAGTGACATGTAAATATTTGTCTCCCAAAAGTGTCAAAATGAGTAACATCCATTTGCCAAATTCCATTTCCTTTTAACCCATGAGGATCAATGTCACCTGTGAAAATTGTTTTAGAATATCTTTGACAATCTGGACAGGCACAAATGATTTCTTGATCTTGTCAGCAAGGAATTTGAAAGGAATGAACCAGTGTAGCACCTTGATGAAAAAATTGATGAGAAGCCATAGCTTTTTGTATAGCATTTATGTACATTACTAATTTATCAGTTTGGTTATTACCTTTTGTAAGAGGACCTGGCAACCCAGATTGAGATCTGATATGAGTTACAAAGAAAGGATCATTTCTGTATTGAATCAATTTTTGTAATTGTCTAAACATTTTAAAGAGAATAGCATCATTTCCATTGTGAATCAAAGCATCTTGAATAACTTGCAAAGTATCAACTACGTAATCAGAATCAGCAACTATACTGAGTGGTTGATGACGAAAATGTAGAGCTGCAATAGCAGCTGCTAGTTCAGCTTGTTGTGTGGAACTATGATGAAGGGAAAGGAAATGTTTCCAAGAACCCTGTTCATGTCAGATAACAGATCCTTTATCTGACTTTAGAGTCATCTATAAATATAGTTAAAGCATCAGGAATCAGAATAGAAGTAGGTGAGGGCCAGCCCGGTGGCGCACTGCGCTAGTGCGCTGCTTGGGAAGCGCGGCGGCGCTCCCGTCGAGGGTTCGGATCCCACATACAGACCGGTTCCCGCTCACTGGCTGAGCGAAGTGCGGGGGCAACACTGAGGGTTGCGATCCCGTTGCCGGTCCCGGTCCGGTACGGGGGCGACACTGAGGGTTGCGAACCGTTGCAAAAAAAAAAAAAAAAAGAATAGAAGTAGGTGACAACTTCTGTATTCAGAAGAAATTGGCATATCAGCCCAGTAGGGCTATGTGCCATGTATAGGACAGTGAAATGAATAGGTTCCCCTGGAGTAATGTGATCGAGCTGTCATGAACTTAACCAAAGTTCAATCTGTTGGAATTCCTTTTTCACATGGGGGAAGAGGACATGTAGTGAGGAGAGATCAGGATCTCCTTTAAGAGTATTAAATGTAAGTTTTGTAACTGATATGTAGGAATTCCCATAGAAGGTCAAAGCCAATTAATACAAAAAAGAACTTTTTGTAAATCATTAAGGGTTAATTGATTTTTGATAGATAAAGAAATTCGTTGTAGGTGAATAGATCTTTGTGTAATAGCATAAACTAAATATTTCCATGGTTCTATTTTCTGAATTTTTCTAGGAGCTATTTGAAGCCCTATTTCTTTTGTATGAGTTAAGATATGTAAGTAGATTTGAGACAGTATATTTGAATTTGTATGGGCAACAAGAATATCATCCATATAATGATAAATTAATGCATCAGGGAAAGCCATTTGGGTAGGGCACAAAGAACAGTCCAAAAAATCCTGACAAATACTAGGACTGTTGGTCATTCCTTGGGGAAGAACTTTCCATTAATATCTTTGTAAAGGAGCCCCAGCATTAGTGCTGGGAAGGGAAAATGCAAATTTTTCTTTATCATCCTCATGTAAAGGAATGGTAAATATGTGTGTGTGTGTGTATATATATATTTTTATTTTATTTTATTTTTTTAGGTCTATAATAATAAGATGATGTTCTCTTGGAATAGTGCTGGGTTAGGGAGCCCAGGTTGTAATACTCCCATTGGCACAATTCATACATTAACTTGTCAGAGATCATGTAAAACTATTCATTTCCCTGATTAGGGGGGGATGCAAGAAATAGTAGTATTCCATGGACTGTATAAGGGCTCAGTATGTCTTGCTTGTAATTGTTCTTATATTAGAAGATGAGCTTGTTGTAATTTTTCCCCTTTAAGAGGCTATTGCTCCACCCAAGCAGGGGGTCCAATAATCCATTGTAGTTTGAGTAGCAGGAGTTTGGCAGTGGCCTACATGATAAATTTGGAGGGGAAGTGCCTATGTAAACATCCCATTCTGTAAGTAAATTTCTCCCCCATAAAGTAATAGGGAGATCCAATATGAAAAGCACAATAATGGCAATTTTCCTTCAGGTCCTATACATTTTAAAGAATATTTACCTTGGTGTGGGGTCTGTGTTCCTCCCAATTCAGATACAGTCATGAAAGAGGAACAAGTTTTCCAGGAGGGAATCCAATCTTTGGAAGCAATTATAGTAATATCTGTTTCTGAATCAATTAAACCCTGTTATTATTTTTTGATTTATGGTGAGAATAAGGAGGAGTTGTCCATAATTTATCTTTGTAACCCAGTAAGCTTCAGTACTACCAAAACCCATTGTTCCTCTCTTTATTTATATGTTCAGGGGTAGTAAATAGTATTAATATTAATTGAGCAATATGAATTCCTATGAGAATGATATGATATCCTAAACTAGTAACCATAATTTTAATTTGTCCAGTATAATCTGAATCAATAAGTCCTGGTATTATTTGAATACCTTGACTAAAATAACTAGATCTTCCTAAAATAAGTCCTGCTGAACCATTAGGCAAAGGCCCCCATATTTCTGTAGAAACAATTTTTTGATTTGTCCAGCCTCATCTAAAATTAAGTCCTCTGTTATGGATAAATTTGTTGCTTTGCCTCCCACAGATTTGTCACCCCTTTTCCCCTGCATGATGGAGCCACCAAAGATTACTCAAAGCCCATCTCTTTTGAGCAGTGAGAAGCCCCAGAAAGGGATTAATATCCCAGAACTTCCTCAAGCGTGAAGCATTTCTTCCATTTGGGAAATTAACCACGAATTGGGGTTCTCTTCCTGCATTTATTCTCCAGACCAAGAAGTTACAGGAAGAGACATAGGTGGGGGTTTGCTAAGTACAGTTTAACAAGTTTTTACAATAGAAGCTGGTAACATTCATTAAAAACAAGTCAGATGACATTCTATTAGACAATTAAGTGATCCACTAACAAAGGCTTGATTTAGCAAACATTCCTTTACCCTCCAGCAGCTTTTTGGTAACTTTACATATCAATTAGTAACTTGTCTGTCTTTTAGCCAGCAACCTTGCTGTGTTACAAATCTTTATCTTACACCAGAGACTTTATAGCCTGAGGAAAATTTCCTGTCCTTTGCAAGGTCAATATTTGAAACTGAAAGGCTTTGGAAAACCAGGCCCTGTGCAGTACATTTGCTTTAAGAATCCTATCTGTAAACCAAGTCCTTCACCTTTCATGATTTTTAAAGGAGTTGATAACAAAAGTAGTAACATTCAAACTGCACCTGCATGACTTAGTGAAAGTTTATCCTCCAGGAACTGGCCAAGCACCCAAAACATAACCTGTTCACCTAAATAATCAATAGATATGCTTAACTTATCTGGAGATAGGCTGTCTTGAGAACTTGAGCCATTTTTCTTTCCAAGCCAAGCGTGATGTTCCTGGTAGTACCTAGTACAACTCCCCTAGGGCAGGCCAGGTCCCAAGGAATTTGCATGTACATTAGTCATCTAAAAGGTTGTTAAATTAGTCACGGCAGGCAATAGGCAAATGAGATCTCTATGAAGATCTCAATTTTATTTCCTTTACGGGGGACTACTGTAAACAGTTTGATAGGGAGATCTGATGAATGTGCTCAGGCCCCCCTCCTTTGCAGGAGGGGATGCCCTATGGAGAGGTGGCTGACAAACCATCAGGATAATGAAGCATTGTAATCATGCTGAGCCTAGTCCACTTGGCAAGGTCCCCAGCCACCAAACCATGATGGATAGTTGAGCTATGCAGATAACCTTGAAGCAGCACTTGAAAAGTTCATTGTTTTTCTTCCCAAGCAAAGGCAAGCTGATCTTGGCTATCAGCCAAGAGAAAAAAGCATTTGCAAAGTCTAGTACACAATGACAAGTTCCCAGTTGAATATTACCTACTTGTGTAGAGATAGCATCTTGAAGTCTATTAACAAAATCTATGTAAGGTTTGGTAGGCCTTTGTCTAACAGTGGCAAAAGAACCAGGTAGGGGTATTTGTTTCTGGAATTTTATTCCACGCTTTAGCAGCTGCCTGGGAGATCTGAGCAAACACCTGAGGTTGAAGTCTAGCTTGATCCTGAGGATTAAGATAAGCCCCTTCTCCTACCAGCATATCTATACCTACAGGAGTGTAGTTATTTAAATTTTCCATTGAAATAGTGGTGGTGGCATCATAAAATTCCTGAAGCCAAACACTGTATTGAGCTGTTGTTAATATGATTTTAACAAGGACTTTCTAGTCTCATGCTGTGGTGCCAGGGCTAAGGCTAATATCTGGAATCCTGCTGACTATGCCAATTGTGGCACTACTGCTGAGGCTGATGCTAATATCTGGAATCCTGTCAGCATCGCCAGTTGTAGTGCTCTTATCCTGTTCGTGATGCCAATTGTCTAGCTACACAACCATGCTAGTTGTTGGGCTCTTTTACCTGCTGGTAATCCTGCCGACTGGGCTGACTTTTGCACTCGGGCTGGGTCTGGAGCTCACAGACCCCTCAAGCCCATTCACAGACTGAGTCACAAACCCTTCACATGCCAGGCTGGGTCACCAGACCCTTTCACACAGGTCTGTGAGCTAGGTAACTGGCCAAAGGTCCTTGGAGCCATAGGTTGGAAAGCATGGCCATGCTGGGTGGATGCCTGAGGCCGATGCCCACCCACCTGCTTCACTAAAACTACCTCTCTCTCTCTCTCTCTCTCTCTAAAGAACACAAAATAGCAACAAAACTAAAAAGATACAAGATGAATTGGCGCACATGCGCACTAACTCCACACACACAAAATTTGCTTACAAAGGATGCTGAACCACACCCAACTGGACCCAAGGCGAGGGCCCTGACCAAACTGTTCTATTTTCCCAACACATGCTATCATATCATAGTTATTGGCTATAGATTCTACTATTCCTTTAGTAAAATAACTTTGGAGGCCATTTTCCATTTTACTTTTCTGGAATTCCTTATAAACAGCAAAGGAAAGCCAAGTACCTTGATTTCCACTTTGGAAGACAGGAAAGGCATGTAACATTTCCCCCTCAGTGTGACGTCCCTCATGGAAACATTGTTATATGATAGGAGTAAAACCAGAGGGAGGCAAATCTAAAGGAGGTGGTTGGGGGGGAAATCTGGGGCAGAAGGAGATGGAGCATCCTATTTTTACAGTTTAGCTATGGTTTTAGGACTTCGTATTGGCCATAAGGCAATTTTACATAAATTCCATGTTATAAGATGAGGAGCCTTTATGGAATCAAGAGCATTTTTTAACTATCTACCAATATGTCCTCAGTCCTCTAAGATTCCCTTCTCATGGATACCAGTAATAGTTTTACAAGCTGGAGTTCAGTTACTTTACATCCAGCTGCTTTCAAGAGACCTTAAAGCTGTAATTTATGTTTCATTTGTTCTGTTGATAGTGAAGTGCCAATGAAAGGAAAGTAAAAGAGAAAAGAAAACTCTGGGTGAAAAGACCTAAATTAGACCTTCCCATAGACATCCTTGGCTACCCCACAGTTGTCTATGTTTCCTTACCAGAATGAATGAATGTATGTCAGATGTGTCCTTTTTTTCCTATACCCTTTTGGAAGGTCAGTCTGTTCTGTGGAGTACAGTGCCTCACATGGAACACTGCTTGTCCCTATCCTCTCAGTGATGGAGATGCAAGGATTACTCAGAGCCCAAATACTTGAAAGCAATGAGAGGTCCAGAGGGACTACACCAAGCTAACTCCTGCAAGAACAGAGAAAGTCAATGCAGCCCCGAGCTCAGGCTTGTCTCCTCTTTTATTGTAGTATTGAGACCTTGGCCATGTAACAAGCTGAATATAGTATCAAAAGAAGCACAGAAAGGAGTGTGTAAACAGGACAAGAAATGACCTTAGTATTCCCTACTAATGAATCAGAACATCTTCACTGTTTTCAGCATATGCTGTTTTAATCACGTAATGTTCTGATTCTGTGCACTTAAGGCTTTTGCCCTATGTGCACTCCCTATTCTAAACAGGCCCCTGTGTTCCCACAAAAGTAAAAACAATAGTTAGAATCTGTTGTTGATAATACATTTTGACTTAAATTTCAAAACAAAGCTATTGGCTAAAAGTTCTCTTGACTTTTTGGTCAAATTTAAGAAGTCTGTAAGACAACACAAAATCATCACTGGGAATGTATTTGCAGTCTGGTCTACTAAAGTTGTAAAACATGAGAAAGAAATGAACAGCACAAGTTAAAGCCATTAAAAATATTAATGTTTTTTTAAACACCACATATTTGAGACAGCAGAAATCAAAGTATTCCCCTTAGAATTCTCACTTCATTTGTATTTTCCAAAATGTGTAAGAACTGAGATTTCCATCACCTGCATGGAGTATGAAGACAAAAGCAAACCCCATAGCACCAAAGGCCCAATAAAGTCCATTCTCAGGACCAAGACTGTTTTAGTCCATTTTGTGTTGCTATAACAGAATACCCGAAACTGGGTAATTTATAAAAAAGAGAGGTTTATTTGGCTTATGATTCTGGGACAGATGCATCTGGCATGGTCCTCAGGCTGTTTCTACTCATGGCAGAAAATTGGCAGGCAGCTGGCATGTACAAGTAGATCACATGGCAAGAGGAAGGAAGACAGAGGAAGCAAGAGAGAGAGAGAAGGTACAAGGGTCTTTTTAAGCAACAAGCTCTTGCGGGAACTAACAGAGCAATAACTCACTCATTAATCCCCCCTCCCCCAGGGAGAGCATTAATCCATTCATGAGGGATCCACCCCCATGACTCAGTCAGTTTCCAACACTGCCACATTGGAGATCAAATTTCCACATGAGTTTTGGAGTGGACAACACATCCAAACTCCATCAAAGACTTAACCCCAGGCAGGCTTACAGCTCTTTGTTGAGTACTGGGACATGCCCATGTACCCAGAGTCACAGGCATGAACAAGGGGGTCAGGAACCCAGTGCCTTTTTTATTCATTTCAGAACCTCAGCTCCTTTCAAATCTTGACCCTATTCAACAGGCCAAATAACGCTTCTCACATTGATTTGGTGTCACATTATTTTTTTCTGAAATCCTTACATCTGCACCTTGATCTCTAAAGTAAATTGTGATATCCAGCACAATGTTATTTTCAAACAAAGCTACTGTAGTGCTATTTATCTACATTACCGCTTGGCTAATGCCTAATACATGTTCTTCCTAATCCTCTACAGTTGGAGAGGGATGTTCACTTTATCCAACCAGCCATACCGCATTTAGAAGTAAACAGTTTTTTTGTACTTTCTGCCTAGAAACCTCAAGTAAACTACCAACTTAGGCCCTGCTTTTATTTTGGTCAGTATGTGTACATATTCACATGCAATTACTGAGGAAGATAAAAGACCTACCTTCTGTGTCATGTCAGATGCTGGAAAGCAATCTTAAGTACGTAATATTTACGGATGAGATTATTAAAAAGATTCATAAACCACTTTTCTAGAACATTGCTTTTCTTTTTTTTTTAAAAAAATGACCAGTAAGGAGATCTTAACCCTTGACTTGGTGTTTTCAACACCATGCTCTCCCAAATGAGCTAACCGGCTATGACCAGTGGCCTAGGCATTATCAGCACCACACTCTCCCAAGTGAGCTAACTGGCCGTCCCTATATAGGGATCTGAACCCGTGGCCTTGGTGTTATCAGCACCACACTCTCCCAAGTGAGCCATGGGCCAGCCCTGACATTTTTCATTTCTGTTACAATGTTTTTGACCTGTGGTATTTATGTTTCTTTCTTAGGACTTCTTTTTCTCTGTTTACATTGCCCATCTGTTGTTGAATTTTTTTTTTTTTTTTTTTTTGTCCTTTTTGAGACCGGCCACACTGTGCTCAGCCAGTGAGCGCACCGGTCATCCCTATATAGGATCCGAACCCGCGGCGGGAGCGCCGCTGTGCTCCCAGCGCCGCACTCTCCCGAGTGCGCCACGGGCTCGGCCCTGTTGAATTCTTTTTAATTTATTCATTTGAACTCTTAGCCTGCTAATCAGCATTTTAAGAATTTCTCTGTCCAGTCATTTCAACATTCTAGCCATGTGTTTTTTCTGATCTTTTCTCTGTCACTTCACATTATGTTTTTTGTGTTTTAGAATGCCTTGTAATTTCTTTCTTTTTTCTTTCTTTATAGCCAGACATAATGTACCAGGGAAAAGGACCTGCTGTAATATGAATTCAGTAATATGGTGTGCAGTAAGTAATAAGATGTGCAGAAGGGGAAACTGTGGCAGCTTCTTTGGGATACTGTAACAGAATTCCTTATAGTGGGCAATATACAAACAATGGAAATTTATTCCTCTCATTTCTAGAGGCTGGAAAGTCCAAGATCAGGGCTCCAGGAAATTTGGTGTCTGGTAAGGGTCCATTCCTCATAGGTGGCACCTGACCTATGTCCTCACATGGTGAAAGAATCAAAGAAGTTTGCTTTGGCTTTTTTTATATGGGCACTAATCCCTCCCTTCAGGGCTTTGTCCTCATGACTTAATCACCTACCAAAGTGTCCACCTGTTGATTCTTGTGTATTGGGGATTACATTTTGACATGTTGATTCTGGAGGGACACAAACATTTAGACCATAGCAGAAGTGTCTGTAGTCCTATGATTAAGTCTCCTTCTCTTAATGAACATGTGTCTTTGAGTGTGAAGTTCACAAGAGCTTCTTAATTTTTTAAATCCTCCTTAGGAGGGACAGGATGGCTATAGTCATCCAGAATTGGATATTTCCATTTGTCTATGTGGAAGGTTAGCATAGAGTATGTTGGAGTTGGGTATTTCCCTTCTCCCAGGCCATTTAGGCTCTGGCAGTAACACAGCAGGCTAGCCTCTGATTAAGTAGTTTCTCCTGAGGGCAGGCCTGGTTAAGAAGAACTGAGTGCTCTGACATATTTCCAAATTCTTTGCCTTTTCCCCTCAAGTGGAAGGAGGAAGGGCGTTTTCTTTACTATTTACTATAAGTCTAGGAACTATTCACTTTTACTGCTGTGCATGTAGGGAAGTGTTAAGTTGGGTTGGGGGAGGGTAAGCATATCTAATGTCTTCGTCATCTGGAACTCCAGGTATATAGACTAGTAATATTTACTAGGAGGAAGCATCCTTAAAAATAATAATATTTACTATATGAAACTGGTCGAGCTCTGGGAGGTAAATTCTACAATATTCTGCTGGCCCATTTATGTCCTGGTCCCCCTGGAGTTTTTAACTCTTAAAGTTGTCTATGCTGAGCCTCCTTCTCAGTCACAAATCAGGTTGTCCTGCTCTAGCTCTGGCTCCCATGGTGGTTTCTGCTAGTAAGTCTCTGCTCCTGTAAGCCTTGACTTCATATATTTGCCTGTCTGCCTCTCTAATCTTGGGGACGGTGGTTTGCCTTGTGTTTTCTCCTCTCATATGTATTCAAGAAGAGGTTTTTTTTTTTTTTTTATGTCTTCTACTTTTTGGTTGTTGTTAGGATGGAGTGTTTTCCAAGCTTTTATATGCAAAAATAGAAACATAAAATGTATTTCTGAAAGTGCCTCCATAATGTCTATGTGGGTAATCAAGGAATTATTTGCTTCGTAGAACTATGAATATGATAAATTATATGGTAGGCTTCTTAATACTTCATTTGTGGAATAAACTCAGAAAATGTTTTCTGGGTATTTACAGTCTATTTCTCTTCTTCCATTTTAATTGCCATTAGGTCATCCCCACAGGTTCTTCAAATATAATGTGTCCAAGTATGTTTCACTTTTCATATTTTTTTCCCATTTTCAAAATTTCACTTTACAGTGCCCCTACCTAAATAGCTGTGATCATGTAGATAGCCTGGGAGTAAAACTCTTAATTTTACCTCTGCACAGGAAATTAGTACCACATTTTGTTCCTGTTTGGGTTTGTTTAATTTTATTCTCGTATAGAATTACTCCCATCTTCTGTATGCTTACTGCTTTATGTCCTGATGTATGTGGTGATCTGTCACCCTAGTTTTTTTTCCTTTTGACTCTCTCTTAAGCCCTTACCTTTTCTTCTTCTAATGGATGAGTATTAAAAGGGAAATCTGGTCATGTAACTTACCTGTTCATATAGGATCTCATTATTTACACCCTGTCGTTTGAAAAGTAGAGGTCTTCACCCTAGAATGCACACAAGCAATTCTTGTGTGTTATTCTTGGTATGTTAGGGAAGAAATTTGGGGATGACTTTGTATGTGCTTTCAATTTATAAGTAAAGAAAATACAACAATAAGTGCATAAAATGTTTTGTTGTTAGAATTAGGTCAAAAAGTTAAATACAGAATCACTCCCTAATTAGTTCCTTCAATATTGTGTTTATCTCTTATCATGGCACAGGATCATTCACCTAGACAGAGTGCTGTGTATAGTTCTATTAATGTAGGCTGTGTTCTTTGTGTTCTTGAGACTGGACTTTTGATGTCTCCATATGTTTATGAGAATATATGGCTCACATGGAAGAGCTAAATATCTTTGGCATCTCAGTAAAGTGCAAACTGAACACAAAATAGAACTATATTTTTTTCCATCTCCCTTAACTATCTAGTCTTCATACCCAATTATAAGCTCCTTGGAAGAGCAGAATTTTATTCATACTTTTATTATGAGCAACAACGATAGTATTAGATCTATAATGTAAGCATGGTAATAGCATTTTTAATACTTAATAAATAATTTCATTGGCAAGATATTTTTGCTGTGATTTTTCCTTCTCCCCCCATATGCATTACAAAGAAGCTGTATCTTATGTAAAATACATATCACACATGCACACACATGTGCATGCACATGCAGACACACACACACATAAATGTGAACTGCCAGATTTCTTTTTAGTGACCCAGGGCTGTTGACTTCAGGAGAAATGTGCCATTACAGGGATTGGTGTCATTTGAGGATGTGGCTGTGGACTTCACCTGGGAGGAGTGGCAGGACCTGGTTGATGCTCAGAGGACTTTGTACAGGGATGTGATGCTGGAGACCTACAGCAACCTAGTGTCATTGGGTGAGTGAAACACCTCCATACATCCCAGAAGCAAGACTTTCTTCTTTGGTGGTACATAAAGGAACCATTTAAAAGGTTTAATACTATTTAGGTTAGATTTCATTCATGACAAATATGAGTGTCATCTCTTTCTAACAAAAGGTCAAATCAGCCCCTTCATTGCACAGCTTCTGAAGTTGAGCTCTTATCATTCTTTCAAAGACCTGCCTTAGCAGTTTGGCAAAGTCATATGTTATTTCCCATTAACAGGACACTGCTTTACCAAACCTGAGGTGATCTTCAAATTGGAGCAAGGAGCAGAGCCATGGATGTTAGAAGAACCAATCCAGAACCTCCCAGGTCAGTCAGTTCATCTTTGGTAGAGGCCAGGAAGACTAAAGACCAGCAGATGTTGACAGTGTTCAACTATTTCTACCATTTATTTTCCAGGTCACAGACCTGAGGACAGCTAATTTACGTACACCAAATGAGTGCATTATTTAATCTTCTTGAGACCAAGGGTCTAGTATTTAGGGGCTTATACTGCTGTTTGGGAAAAGAGTTTAAAGTTAGCCTTTTTCAGAGCTGGCTCATTGTCTTGATGGGTTAGAGTACAGTATTACAACACCAAGGTTAAGGGTTTGGGTCCCGTTACCGGCCAGCCACTTAAAAAAAAAAAAAAAAAAAAAAGGTTAAAATTTTTTCTTCTTGAGACCAAGGGTCTAGTATTTAGGGGCTTATACTGCTGTTTGGGAAAAGAGTTTAAAGTTAGCCTTTTTCAGAGCTGGCTCATTGTCTTGATGGGTTAGAGTACAGTATTACAACACCAAGGTTAAGGGTTTGGGTCCCGTTACCGGCCAGCCCCTTAAAAAAAAAAAAAAAAAAAGAAAGGTTAACATTTTTCTTCTCTCTTTATGGAAATCATTCTAAAACAACAAAAAGTATGAAAAATGTAGAGGAGGCTTTATTTTTTTTTTGAAAATATAAGACAGCCAAAACTTCAGTGCATGAAACAAAAACCTTTAGAAACACTAAATTATCAAGCAGGAGTGTGTGTATAAAAAATTATGGGAAAAATACAAGTTCACCTGAGGTGAAGCTAAAAAAAAGAAATGAAACATTTCTCAATGATGGTGGTCAGAGACTGCGTTGCAGAAACAACTGTTTTAGACCATCTGGGAAATGGTACCCAGGGTAGTGTACTGGAACACCATGTACTGTATTGGTTTTGAGAAGTGCAGAAAGTCTTGTTAAATGAGAATTTGGAAGAAGCTGTTTTTAACTAGTAAAAAATATTTTTTTATTAGAAGAATGTTCAGATGCCCATAGTCATTCCCCAGGGAAGAATGAAAACTATATAAACATAGGTGCAAAATTCTGAACCTCAACTCTATTCTTCTGTATGTGATAGAAAACTGGCTCACTCCTGCACCTACACGTAGCTGAGCCAGGAAAACATTGCCATCTTTAAAGCAGTATAATGTGAAAGAGAGCAGCAGGAAACACCCACTGATGATATAAAAATAAGAAAGAGAAATAGAACAGGGTGAACAAATGGCAGGTGATATGCACTCATTTGAAAACTATGACTAGGCAGTGGGCAAACATGTTTATGAAATATTTCCTCAAGAATTATAAATGAAAAATCGAGTAAAGAAGAAAAGGAAAGCATGATTTAACATTAGAAAATACATTAATACTACTTCTTACATTGTCAGTAGGAAGAAAACCTATATACTCATAAGTCCAATACCCATTTATAAAATCCTATGAACTAGGATTGGAAGGAACATCTTTACCTTTACATGAGCATTCAATAAGATATGCTTATGTGTAGTTCACTGATATGGCTTTTTTGGTTTGTTTTGTTGTTGTTTTGGGTTTTTTTCACTTCAGATGTCCAGATAGTTGATGAACTAATTGAGAGGAGTCATGAAAGTCATGATAAACATTTGTGGCATGTTGAGCTCACCAACAGCAACACATCAACTGAAGAGAGAGTTGAGTTGGGAAAAACATTTAATTTGAGCTCAACCTATATTTCAACTGGAAACTATTCAAGAATGAGGTCTGAGGAGTTTAATGTGTGCCAAAACACACTTATTTTTAGAGAGCCTGGTGAGATGCATGCTACAGAGAAAACTGAAGGCCATACTTTAACTGGGAAATTGTACAGACATCATGAACATCTTAGTCAGCATAGCAAGATTCAATCTGGGCAACATCATTTTGAACAGAGTGAACAAGAGAAAGCCTTCAACACAGAGCCAATAATATTTACAGATAAGAAGATTCATACAGTAGAGACATCCTGTAAATATAATCAACATGGAAAATTATTGGATGAGTTAGCTTTGATTGCCCAAGATATAAGTCAGGTATCTAGGAAAACGTTTCAATGTAGTGTGTGTAGGAAAACATTCTATATAAAGCATAAACTCACTAAACATGAAAAAATACACACAGGAGAAAAACTCCATAACTGTGATTGTGAAAAACCTTTCATTAATAAGTCACATCTTACTTCACGTAAGGGAACACATACAGGGGAGAAGCCCTGTGTGTTTAGTGAATGTGATAAAATTTTCTATCAGAAGCCTGACTTTGCTATACATCAGAGAATTCACATAGCGGAAAAGTGTTATGGGTGTAATGAATGTGGAAAAACCTTTCACCAAGAGTCACTCCTCAGCAGACATGAGATAATTCACACAGGTGAGAAACCATATGAATGTAAAGAATGTTGGAAATCTTTTTATAGTAAATCACACCTCACTGTCCATTCACGAATTCACACAGGTAAGAAATCATATAGCTGTAATGACTGTGGGAAGATGTTTGACCAAAAGTCAGCCCTCGTTAGACATGAACTAATTCACACAGGTGAGAAAACATATGAATGTAAACAATGTAAGAAAATATTCTACAGTAAGTCACAGCTCAATGTACATCAGAGAATTCATACAAGGGAAAAGTCCTATGGATGTAATGAATGTGGAAAAATCTTTCTCCAAAAGTCACACCTCAACAGGCATGAGAGAATTCACACAGGTGAGAAACCATATGAATGTAAAGAATGTAAGAAATCTTTCTACTATAAGTCTGCCCTCACTATACATCAGAAAATTCATACAGGTGAGAAGCCCTATGAATGTAAAGAATGTTGGAAATCTTTTTATACTAAATCATACCTCAATGTACATCAGAGAATTCACACAGGTAAGAAATCATATGACTGCAATGATTGTGGGAAGAGGTTTTGCCAGAAGTCAGCCCTCATTAGACATCAGAGAATTCACACAGGTGAGAAGCCATATGAATGCAAAGAGTGTTGGAAATCTTTTTACAGTAAATCACACCTCAATGTGCATCAGAGAATACACACAGGTGAGAAATCATATGAATGTAATGACTGTGGGAAGAGGTTTTGGCAGAAGTCAGACCTTACCAGGCATCAGAGAACTCATACAGGTGAGAAACCGTATGAATGTAAAGAATGTAGAAAAACTTTCTACAGTAAATCATACCTTAATGTGCATCAGAGAATTCATACAGGTGAGAAACCTTATCAATGTAATGAATGTGGAAAAAGCTTTATCCTGAACTCACACTTCAAGATTCACCAGCGTATTCACACAGGGGAAAAGCCCTATGCATGTAATGAGTGTGGGAAAACCTTTCACCAGAAGTCACACCTCAGCAGGCATCAGAGAGTTCACACAAGTGAAAAAGCATATAAATGTAAAGAATGTAGGAAACAATTCTACTGCAAATCAGAGCTGGAGGTACATCAGAAAATTCACACAGGTGAGAAATCATATGAATGTAATGACTGTGGGAAGAGGTTTTGTCAGAAGTCAGCCCTCATTAAACATGAGAGAATTCACACAGGTGAGAAACCATATGGATGTAAAGAATGTAATAAAAGTTTCTACAGTAAATCCTGTCTCAGTGTACATCACAGAATTCACACAGCTGAGAAACCATATGAATGTAATGAATGTGGAAAAACCTTTTGCCTGAAGTCACACTTCAGGATTCATCAGAGTACTCACACAGGTGAAAAATCCTATGAATGTAATGAGTGTGGAAAAACATTTCACTGGAAGTCACACCTCAGCAGGCATGAGAGCATTCATACAGGTGAGAAACCATATGAATGTAAAGAATGTGGGAAAACTTTCTACAGTAAATCACACCTCAACAGGCATCAGAGAATTCACACTGGTGAGAAATCATATGCATTTAGAAAAATGTTCTACTGTAAATCAGACCTTGATGTACATCAGATAACTCACACAGGTGTGAAATTCCATGAATGTAGTGAATGTAGAAAAACATTTCAGCAGAAGTCTGACCTCACAAGACATAAGAGAATTCACACAGGGGAAAAACCCTATGAGTGTAATGAATGTGGAAAAACCTTTTACCGGAAGTCAGATCTCACTGTACATCAGAGAACCCACACAGGTGAGAAACCATATGATTGTAAAGAGTGTGGAAAAACTTTTAACCAAAATTCAGACCTCACCAGACATCAGAGAATTCACACAGGTGAGAAACCATACGAATGTAACAAATGTAGAAAAACTTTCCACCGTAAATCAAACCTTAATTCACATCAGAGAATTCATACAGGTAAGAAACCATTTGGATGTAATGACTGTGGGAAGAGGTTTTGCCAGAATTCAGCCCTTGTTAGACATGAGAGAATTCACACAGGGGAGAAAAACGTATGAGGGTAATGAATGTGGAAAAACCTTTTCAGGAAGTCACACTGAAAGATGTATTAGAGAATTCACACTAATGGAGTCCCCATAAATGTGCAGGTGTCCCTCAATATCTACAGGAGATTGGATCCTGGATCCCTCTCAGATAGCAAAATTTGCAGATGCTTAAATGCCTGTATAGGGCCGGCCTGGTGGCGCACTGGAGAGTGTGCCACTTGGGATCATGGTGGCACTCCCGCCGAGGGTTCGGATCCCATGTGGAGACCGGTTCCCACTCACTGGCTGAGCGCGGTGCGGGTGCAACACTGAGGGTTGTGATCCCGTTGCTGGTCAGTAAAAAAGACAAAAAGGGAAAAAATAAAATAAAATAAAAAAATAAATGCCTGTATAAAGGGGTGTATTTTGGGGGTTTTGCCTATGTACTTCCTGCCATATGCTTTACATTTTCTCTAGATTATGTATAATACTGAGTATGATGTAAATACTATGTAAATATTTGTGTTACTGTTCTGTTGGTTTTACTTGTATTGTATTATTATTTTTTACTTTGTTTTCAAATTTTTTTGACTCACAATTGGTTGAATTAGTGGATATGGAACTTGTGGATATGGAAAGCCAACTGTAATGAATGTGGAAACATCTTTTGTCATAATTCACACCACAATAGTCCTCAAAGAATTTGCACAAGGGAGAAATCCTGTGTGGCAGAAATTGGCTTTGTATTTTCCCCAATCCACTATCTTTTCTTTTGTACCCACAGTTAGCCTGTATACTCAGCCTCCAATTATTGTGTGTGGGACCTTGTAACTGAGCTCTCTTCAGGTGAATCTGGATACAAGTGATGAACATTACTTCCAGGACTGGCAGCAAAAAAATTCCATGCTGTTTTCCCTGATTTTCCATGCTGTCTGGGACTGAAGTACTGGTGACCCCTATGGTGGACTTGGGAGCCATCAGTGGGAGAAGGCCACCATGATTCAACACAGAACAAATTGACTGAAGAGAGCAGAGACCTTCCCACCTCTACCCCAAAACTTCCATTTGCAGTTTACATTAGTGAGAAATACTCTGTTGAGCCATTTTATATGTGATCTGTTTGTGTTAAAACCATCCCACTGTAGCTAATTTAGTTTATAAACTTTCTGAGAGAAGTTTCCAGTCCTTGTATATCAGATGATTCACACGGGACAGAATACTGTTTTGCTTTCTTTTATTCTCAAGTCAGTTTATGGGAAAATCAAATTATAGGGAGAAACAACACAACAATTAGGAAACACCTTATCAGGCAGAGACATCACATTTTATAGTGAAAATAAAGTAAATCTTTATAATTATCTTTAATGTGTCAAAGCTTTCAACCTAAGTTTCTAAGTTTTTATATATCAGGAAATTTGAAATGAATGAAAATCAATTTAGGTAATACAGATGTAAATTTTTAAAAATAATAATGATAATAAATACCATTTCAGAAATATTTTTTAAATATTTGTATAGAAAGTGCTATTAGCATCTATTTATTTTAGAATTAAGACTTACATTAGAATTTTCCGCATAAATGCTACTCTAACTTCTTTATGTCCTGTTAAATATATTAAGTCTAAAGTATTTCACTGCATACTATTTTCTGCTGTGCTATTGTAGGCAAATTTGTATGACCATTATTGCAAAACTGTCTCAAGTAAAGAAGATGTTTTATTAATGTTTGAAACTAACAAAGAGCCAGTCAGTGGCTTGAATAGGAAGATTGATGCTGGGTACATTAGTAGATTAAGGGCGTGCATGAGGCATTTGCTGCTGCTTCCTGGTCCACTGGCTTTGGTCCTGGTAAACCAGGCATGAAGACCACAAGGCAAAAACATGGCCTAGATGCATCATTGCTTCTTCTGCAACAATTTTGGAGTCCACAAACCATACCAGATCCTGCAGGATGGCACCTGTCAGGTTGCACTGGGGCTGCATCCAGCTGTGGAAGTAGCTACCCCACTAAATTATGGGGGAGACACAGCTGTGCGCCACCAGATGTGTGTTAAAAGAGAAACATTGGGAAAGGATTTATATGGGGCAAAACCGATTGCAAAAACAGGCCAGGTTTGAAATTGTCCCCATTTCAAGAATGCAATGAGTGAATCAGAATGCCTGTTTTCAATGGTTGAAGAGGGAAATCCTTCAGTATTTTGTGGCAAACACAGGATCATTATCTGTGAAAGTAAAGAAAAAGCCTAGGGTTCCCCTCATATCTATTATTCAGAACACTATAGTCTTGGACCTACCTTCTGCCAAAGTAATTGCCTTTATTAAAGCAGTAGAGTCATGTCAGCTTGTCTCAATGCATGAGAAACAAAGAATTGAGCAATTCAAAGAGGAACAGGGCTAGTGAAAAACCCTGAATGGAGAAGAAAAAAGTGCAAGAAAATAAGTGTTCCCAATGCTCTTAGCTGTTTGAAGGAAAAGGAAAAAGTACGGGACACAAAATTACCTGCTTCTGAGAAGAAGAGACGAAGAAAAAGAATCTGGAACAGATCTACTTCAAAAGTACTTTATGAGAAGCACAAAGCAGGATAATGAATTATTTGGATACTTTTAAACACATTCAAATAAAACTAGAAAGGGTTTACAATTTTAAAAACTCAAAAACAACAAAAAAACGGAATAATAAAAAAGATTTCCATAGGAATGCAGAAATCAGTTACACAATTGTTAACAGTATAAGTCTGAATTAATTTAAGCAGCTGTGAATAATACTCGTTTTTTTCTACTCAGTGAAAAGAAGTGTCTGGAAAGGTGGTTTTCCCTTCATTTTTGTTTCTCATTTCTTTAAATGGGGCAGCGGCATAGGAATAAGTGTGTGTACCAAGTGCCATGGAAATGGGAGATCGTGTGTGTTTCTGTTTGCTGTGATGGAGTGCTGTGCGTGTCCTGCCACAAATAGGGCAGCACGATTGTTCTGACACCCACTTGTGTGTGACTTTAGACTGTAGTAGGCACTCTGGGCTTCTGTCTTCATATTCAGTAAGGGAGTAATAATGGAGCCTGCCTCAAAGCGTCATGGTGAGGAGGAAATCAGATAAAGTGCTTCAAATATTACCTGGCACCTGGTAAACAATGAGGGTACTTCAAAAAGTGTGGAAAAATAGAATTAAAAGGTAATGGGAATCTCTGCATAAACTTTTTGAAGTACCCTCAAATAATCTGCAGATGTCATTGGCAATGATTATTATCATAATTTACAAAATTACTGTTTGACAAATCAGTAGGAGGCTCTCTCAGACTGCTATTTGGCTATGAAAAGAGTTATCTTTGATCTGTGACAAATTCTTGATTTGTTCTTGTTATTCTCTTCTACAGATTCATGCAAGGGGTTATTTTGGTTGAGCTTTTTATAATTAGCTGAGACTAATCTTTCCTTTGGTGATCCTTTTGTGCTGAGAATGTGACCCAGCTCTATCCAGTGACTTACAAGGAGGATTCTGTAGCATATCTAGGAATGTTCCTTCAAAGGAAAAGTGAGCTTGAAAAAGATGGTTTCTCAGTGGAAGGGCATTGTTATTGGTGGACATGTCCTCTGCTTACATATTGTTGTCCTCGGTTGGGGACCTCATAGTAGCAAGGCAGAATGCTGTAGAAACTGTGTGAATAATGATGTGAAGGGCCACTGAAATAGCAACCCAGGATCTGCTCTGTTTGGGGACACTTATACAGAACTGTTAGTTTCTATGGTTGCATAAGAAATAGCACCAACTTGTCAGCTCAAAATAACATATTTACTCTCAAGGTTCTGTGGGTCAGGAGCCATCCCTGCTCCCTCCGCCACCACCTGCTGGGGACAGCCTCATTAGCTCTGGTAATACCCCTGGGCTCTCCCAAATGCTAACCGGGAGATGCAGACCTCAACTATTAGGATTGGTAGATAAATCAAATTTAAAGAGAAATAAATAGGTTTGTTTATTTTTTGGAAACACTAACCAAATCAAAGCCAAACTACCTATACTCAATCCAGAGAAAATTGACTTTACAGCAAAAAGAATTTTTAGAGATAGAGTGAAATCTATACTGATAAAATATTCAGTCTGTCAGGTTGGTATAATAGTTGTGCTGTCCATGCACCTCATAACTGAAACTTACCACGTATAAAGTGAAAGTCAATGAACTTTAAGGAGTAGACAAATTCAGTGTCATAGTGA
This sequence comes from Galeopterus variegatus, assembly GCF_000696425.1. Classification (NCBI taxonomy): domain Eukaryota; kingdom Metazoa; phylum Chordata; class Mammalia; order Dermoptera; family Cynocephalidae; genus Galeopterus; species Galeopterus variegatus. The sequence continues at coordinate 201 of NW_007728523.1, read as the reverse complement.
GAGACACAGGGACCTCTATTCAGTGGCTTCAGAAAGGTGGAGAAATTGGAGGTAGGGAACATGGAACCTGATCAAAATAATAAATAGACACAGAAATCTCAAGAGTTTTCAGGTGAATAGCATTCAAAGTAGAATACCATAGAAGGTGGAAAATGGCGGTGCGTCTGGAGCACCCGTGTCGGGAAACAGCGCGACCCTGAG